>NW_017804209.1:1591928-1603843 GCF_001625305.1 Branchiostoma belcheri
CATACACAGCTCATTGCTTTCCTAAAATTGAACATTTATTGTCAGACATACAACTTTATGATTTGTTTTGAAAAACAAGCTGTACTGTCTGGTTTTAACAGTGTCATGGAATTCTACACTAAAAATTATCCTACTTTTCATAGAGATCCTGTGATTTCATGAGTAGTTCTTAGAATGCGAATGGTCAATAACATAGAGCCACTTGAGTCCAAAAACTCTCACAAGAAGGCCAAATCAGACCCTAACGACGAGATATTGAGTAACACAGGTTACTTGTATATGACCGAAATGGCTTGGTCAACCGGGCCTCAAGGTCAACCAGTACACACGGAAAACGTCGTTAGGAGACATGTTTGCTTCTACCAATTAAAAACAAACTTTAGAGAACCTGGTAGCACTTCTCGATGGCGTCAGCACGGGCGGTGTAAGACCCGTCCAGCCGTTCGTCTGTCCCCTCTAGTATGGTGATGGCTCGGTTGGTGCTGTCTTTCCAACAGCCCAGACTGATGTACTTCGGACCGGCTGTAGGGACGAGATACAGATTAGTTTTTAGTATTACCTTAAATGCACCACTTTCTATAGTTCATTCCATGTAACCCCAGCAGTTGTAAACATACCATCTATTCAGAATGCAGATAAGAATAGAAGACAGACTAGAGAGGAGAAAGAAGGCCCGAGTTAGTGGCACTGGGCACTTTGACGCAGAACTTACCACATACTGGTACGTCACACTTCTCCCATTCCGTGCCGGCATCCGTGGTGTAGCACCAAACTCCGTCTTTGCCGTCGGGATTCCGGCAGTAGTTGTTGTTCTCCAGACCAGATGTTGGGTAACTACCAGGTGTCTTGGTGTGCTTGTGTGGCGTCTGACTGTTCCAGTTCTGACACGTCTTGCCTGATGTGGTCACAGAAACGGTTCCTCGGTAGCTTACCCCATTTTCCACCTGGCATTTTTCTGGTAATATAAAAAATACATAAAAGAGGTCGTTGTCGTTCATTACCATGACAGGATTGGGGAGGGGGAGATGTTTAGCTGTTTTTATTAATTGCTCCAATCTTTAATACAACCGTAACACACCATGCATTATATATGTATGTTCCTAAAATGAATGTTTTTTACATGAACAGAAATGCAATTTTAGAGGAGTGCTTTTATGTATCCGAAGTGATGTATTAAAAAGGGACTGATAATCGGCATACTAACCTTCGCTTGCGCTAAAAACATCTGAAAGACACAAAACAAAGTTATTACTTTGATCGTTTTAGAGATTTATATTAAAATTAAATAATACAGATTGTTTACAATGTCGTCTTCTTCAAAACTTATCTGGGATTGCTTTATAATATAACAAAGAGACCAAATTTAGAAAACATTGCCACGGTACAGAATCAGGTAAAAAGGTAGAAGACACGGTACCTGAGATAAGATAGACCTCATTTCCCCAGGCTCCCCCTTCCCCGTCCTTCTGGCAGGTTGTATAGGGCCCGTACTTCGAGTAGCTTCTCCAGGCGTCAGCAGACCCGGCACACCAGCCGCCATTTTGGACCGCAAAGATGCGGAAGCCTTTCGACTTGGCCACCTGGTAGCACTTGTTAATGGCGAGGGTACGTGCGGTATAGCTGCCGTCTAATCGTGCGTCTTTCCCCTCCAGAGTAGGGATGGCGCGATTTCCTGAGTCCCTCCAACAGCCGAGGCTGATGTACGGCTTGGGAACATATCCTTTTGATAAATCAAAAGTTCAACAATAATTAAATGTGTGGCATCAGACATTAGCTGGCAGCCATGAAGCTGCTCAAAGCCATGCTGAACTCAGACCATCCCCTCTATGACTTGATGGAGGGGATGATGAGCACTGGGAGGTCCTTAAGAACGCGGGAGGACTCAGGGTTCCCATGGCAAGAACCTCCAGACTGCAGGATTAAATTCTTCATCACACTATCAGATTTTGCAACAGTCAAATGCAGCATTGGTTTTTATGTGTTGTATATATTGTCATTGTCGTAAATCTGTATGTTTTGTTTGTACCTACGTTGTATTTTTATGTACTACTATGTAAGGTCAGCACAGTTCAGCGGTCTATAATTTGTTATGTGCTGCTGCTGGGCTAAACCACTGTTTTTGAATAAAGAATGAACCTTTGTCTATTTACACTTGAAGTCAGAAATGGTATATGTTATGCTAGATTCAGGATTTTTCTAAGATTACAGTTACTGACACATCATCTTAAAATCGTCTTTCAGACATACCATATAGTAAAATGACGTACCTGAAGGTAAAGTTACAGAGACTCCTGAAAGAAATAAGAGAAATTTTAATAAGACATATCTATTTGTATACGGAAACCTTATTCTATACATAATGCTCCCTAAATGTACAAACGCTGCTAGGCAAATACGTTACACTCATGTAAGCCTGACGCTGGAACTCTTGCAAATAGTTATAATCTACTTTTCATTTTACCCAAAGTATTATGTTAAATACTCCATATGTACCTGGGTCTTCCTACGTCTTTGTATGTGTCCAAATACAACAAGCAGCATAACCATTGTAAAAACTCAGTGCTTTCTAAAGGCAGAAAGCAATGTGGATATGGGAGGTTTTTACCTTTGATATTCTTATTTTACGATATCTAAAATCATCAGAATTCCTGCCAAACGTGAGATCTGGTCGTCTGCAAACATTACTGCAGTTGTGCTGTTGTGCTCGTTGTGTTCAAATGCATGTTCCTCCTTACCTGTTATGAAGTAGACTTCGTTCGCCCAGGCTCCTCCTTCTCCATCGGACTTACATCCCGACGAGGGCCCGTGCTTCCGGTAGGTGCTCAGAGCAGTAGCAGAGCCAAAACACTCGCCGCCATTTTGGACCGCAAAGATGAAAAACCCACGAGACTTGGCCACCTACATGGACAGGGTTACCTCATGACAGTTGCATTTGATATACGACTTCGTTATATATGTAACCTTTTCACTAATACTATACAGAGATAATTCGATTCCAGATGTACGAATTTTGGATACTTAATTTGTAGTAAAGATCATTCAATTAAATCCCTTTCTCTTGTATGCGACTTTTGGTACTTTTGTAGTCATATTCTAGGAGAAACACTGAAAATGATCAGTAGAAGACATGGTCTTTACAGTATTACGTAATGAAGCAAAATTCAGTGAACCTGGTAGCACTTTTCGATGGCGTTAGCACGGGAGGCGTAAGCCCCGTCTAGCCGTTCGTCTGTCTTCTCTAACATCGCGATGGCTCGGTCGCTGGTGTCTTTCCAACAGCCCAGACTGAAGTACCTCGGACCTTGCACTTTCGCAACTTCTCCACCTGTGAGTAAAGTTTTTTTAAGTTCTTCCAGTTGACAAAGTATTGACATCAAAATGGATTTATTTTCTAGATACGAGTACTTCTATAGTAATGTAAACAATAGATGTTTACGTTACTAATGTTTTTGTACTTTCTTTAGTAGACAGAGGTGGCGTACACAGGGTGCAGGAGCATAGGTTATGGCGCGTAGCGAGAATTCTTCTCGTGAACATTGACAGTTCCGAGTGGGTAAAATCACGATTTTAATTTTATGGTTTAGGTTTCTTTTTTTTCGACAATCACAATTAGGTATGTATTACATACATTGTTCTAAAACGTGCGAGACTTTTATTTGATTTTTTTCAGGAAGACAAAAAGAAACTTTGTTTCTTATTGGGGTATTCTAGACAGGCATGTCACGTTTTCTTAATATGTGGTAAACATTTAATAGTAACAAAAGCTGACAGTTGGCCTACTCACTTTTCTGGTTTGGGTTGAAAACATCTGAAAAACACAATAACAATATTATAACCATTAAAATGTTGTACACAATTGACATAGTACACTAGAAATGATTTTAATAATAAATGAACTAAGTTTAATAAATTAAAATGTCTTTTCTTTCTCTGCGTAATTTGAGATATACTTGCAGGTATAAGTTATCATATCAGAAATTGACACGTGTAGTTCCAGGCACATACCTGAGATGAGATAGACCTCATTTCCCCAGGCTCCCCCTTCCCCGTCGGCTTGGCAGGTTGTATAGGGCCCGTACTTCTTGTGGGTACTGTGGGCGAAGGTAGCCGACCCGGCACACCAGCCGCCATTTTGGACCGCAAAGATACGGAAGCCTTTTGACTTGGCCACCTGGTAGCACTTGTCGATGGCTTCGGCACGTGCGGTATAGCTGCCGTCTAACCGATCGTCTGTCCCCTCCAGAGTAGGGATGGCGCGATTTGCTGTGTCCCTCCAACAGCCAATACTGAAGTACGGCTTGTGAACATATCCTGTGGAAATACAATCAAAATTCCACAATTTGATGTTTAATGCCAGATGTTTGGTTCAGGTGAGTCTGGCATTGGTATTTTGAGTGTTAAATACAAGAAATTTCGATCGAAAAAAAGTTAATCGTGCATTACAGACAGAAACAATGTAAAATGACTTACCAACAGGCAATGTTTTGGTGGCGCCTGGAAGAAATGCAAGAAAGATTAGAATGCTTATTCATAGCTTGGATGTATTCTCATAGGAATAGGCTTAATTTATACTATTGGTGTAATTTTTTCTGTGTCAAAATGATGTAATCAAAATATTTTACCTCTAGTTTTGTAGCGTGGACCCAAAACTGCTTCTGGTAGTTGTAACTAATTTGTGTTTTCATTCGCGAGCGTGTATGTCTCTTATTACTCCTACGCTTACAACAGCTAAGAGATGAATCCTCAGCGCTTCAATTTATCAACAGGAGCGAAAGGGTTACAAAACAATCAGTAATGTGAATACTGGGAAGAAGTCTTAACTTTGATGGTCTTTCTGTTGGAAGATATTAATCTAATTTCAATAGATGTTGCACCTCACCTGTTATGAGGTAGACTTCGTTCGCCCAGGCTCCTCCTTCTCCATCTTTCTGACATCCCGCCGAGGGCCCGTACTTCCGGTAGGTGGTCAGAGCAGTAGCAGAGCCCGCACACCAGCCGCCATGTTGGACCGCAAAGACGAAGAACCCGCGAGATTTGGCCACCTAATAAAGACACGGTTTCCACATTACATGAGAATTCATACACAACTCATTGCTTGTCTAAAATTGAACGATTATTGTCAGACATACAACATTTTTAGTTGTGTTGAATGACAATCTCTATTCACTGGTTTTAATAGTAACATGGACTTGTACGCTAAAAATTTAACTGATTTTCATAGATATCCTGACCTGCCATTGGTAGTTCTGTAAATGTGAATGGTCAAATAACATAGAGCCCCCTGTGTCCACAAACTCCAAGTAAGGAGGCCAAATCAGACCCTGACGACGAGAGATTGAGTAACACAGGTTACTTGTATATGACCGACATGACTTGGTCAACCGGGCCTCAAGGTCAACCAGTACACACGGAAAACGTCATTAGGAGATATGTTTGCTTCTACCAATTAAAAACAAACTTTAGAGAACCTGGTAGCACTTCTCGATGGCGTCAGCACGGGCGGTGTAAGACCCGTCTAGCCGTTCGTCTGTCCCCTCTAGTATGGTGATGGCTCGGTTGGTGCTGTCTTTCCAACAGCCCAGACTGATGTACTTCGGACCGGCTGTAGGGACGAGAAACAGATTAGTTTTTAGTATTACCTTTAGTTCATTCCATGTAACCCAAGCAGTTGTAAACATACCATCTATTCAGAATGCAGATAAAGAATAGAAGACAGACTAGAGAGGAGAAAGAAGGCCCGAGTTAGTGGCACTGGGCACTTTGACGCAGAACTTACCACATACTGGTACGTCACACTTCTCCCATTCCGTGCCGGCATCCGTGGTGTAGCACCAAACTCCGTCTTTGCCGTCGGGATTCCGGCAGTAGTTGTTGTTCTCCAGACCAGATGTTGGGTAACTATCAGGTGTCTTGGTGTGCTTGTGTGGCGTCTGACTGTTCCAGTTCTGACACGTCTTGCCTGATGTGGTCACAGAAACGGTTCCTCGGTAGCTTACCCCATTTTCCACCTGGCATTTTTCTGGTAATATAAAAAATACATAAAAGAGGTCGTTGTCGTTCATTACCATGACAGGATTGGGGAGGGGGAGATGTTTAGCTGTTTTTATTAATTGCTCCAATCTTTAATACAACCGTAACACACCATGCATTATATAGGTATGTTCCTAAAATGAATGTTTTTTTACATGAACAGAAATGCAATTTTAGAGGAGTGCTTTTATGTATTCGAAGTGATGTATTAAAAAGGGACTGATAATCGGCATACTAACCTTCGCTTGCGCTAAAAACATCTGAAAGACACAAAACAAAGTTATTATTATGATCGTTTTAGAGATTTATATCAAAATTGAATAATAAAGATTGATTACAATGTCGTCTTCTTCAAAACTTATCTGGGATTGCTTTATAATATAAGAAAGAGACCAAACTTGAAGAAAATTGCCACGGTACAGAATCAGGTAAAAAGGTTAATGACACGATACCTGAGATGAGATAGACCTCATTTCCCCAGGCTCCCCCTTCCCCGTCCTTCTGGCAGGTTGTATAGGGTCCGTACTTCGAGTAGCTTCTCCAGGCGTCAGCAGACCCGGCACACCAGCCGCCATTCTGGACCGCAAAGATACGGAAGCCTTTTGACTTGGCCACCTGGTAGCACTTGTTAATGGCGAGGGTACGTGCGGTATAGCTGCCGTCTAACTTTGCGTCTTTCCCCTCCAGAGTAGGGATAGCGCGATTTCCTGAGTCCCTCCAACAGCCGAGGCTGATGTACGGCTTGGGAACATATCCTTTTGATAAATCAAAAGTTCAACAATAATTAAATGTGTGGCATCAGACATTAGCTGGCAGCCATGAAGCTGCTCAAAGCCATGCTGAACGCAGACCATCCCCTCCATGACTTGGTGGAGGGGTTGATGAGCACGGGGAGGTCCTTAAGGAACGCGGGAGGACTCAGGGTTCCCATGGCAAGAAAATCCAGACTGCAGAATAAAATTCTGCATCACACTATCAGATTTTACAACAGTCAAATGCAGCATTGGTTTTAATGTGTTGTATATATTGTCATTGTCGTGAATCTGTATGTTTTGTTTGTACCCACGTTGTATTTTTATGTAATATTACGTAAGGTCAGCACAATTCAGCGGTCTATAATTTGTTATGTGCTGCTGCTAGGCTGACCACTGTTTTAATTAAAAAGAATAAAGAATACAGCTTTGTCTTTTTACACTTGAAGTCAGAAATGGTATATTTTATGCTAGATTCAGGATTTTTCTAAGATTACAGTTACTGGAACATCAACCTGAAATCGTCTTTCAGACATCAGACATACCATATAGTAAAGTGACGTACCTGAAGGTAAAGTTATAGAGACTCCTGAAAGAAATAAGAGAAATGTTAATAAGACATATCTATTTGTATACGGAAACCTTATTCTATACATAATGTTCCCTAAAAGTACAAACGCTGCTAGGCAAATACGTTGCACTCAGGTAAGTCTGACGGTGCAACTCTTGCAAATAGTTATAATCTACTTTTCATTTTACCCAAAATATTATGTTAAATACTCAATATGTATCTGGGTCTTCCTACGTCTTTGTATGTGTCCAAATGCAACAAGCAGCATAACCATTGTAAAAACTCAGTGATTTCTAAAGGCAGAAAGCAATGTGGATATGGGAGGTTTTTACCTTTGACATTCTTATTTTACGATATCTAAAATCATCAGAATTCCTGCCAAACGCGAGTTCTGGTCGCCTGCAAACATTACTGCAGTTGTGCTGTTGTGCTCTTTGTGTTCAAATGCATGTTCATCCCAAGGACATTATACAGAGTGTATAATGTCCTTGTTCCTCCTTACCTGTTATGAAGTAGACTTCGTTCGCCCAGGCTCCTCCTTCTCCATCTGACTTACATCCCGACGAGGGTCCGTGCTTCCGGTAGGTGCTCAGGGCAGTAGCAGAGCCAAAACACTCGCCGCCATTTTGGACCGCAAAGATGAAAAACCCACGAGACTTGGCCACCTATATGGACAGGGTTACCTCATGACAGTTGCATTTGATATACGACTTCGTTATATATGTCACTTTTCCACTAATGCTGTACAGAGATACTTTGATTCCAGATGTATAAATTTTGGATAGTTAATTTGTAGTAAAGATCATTCAATAAAATCCCTCGTTCTCTTGTATGCGACTTTTGGTACTTTTGTAGTCACATTCTAGGAGAAACACTGAAAATGGTCAGTAGAAGACATGGTCTTTATAGTATTACGTAATGCAGCAAAATTCAGTGAACCTGGTAGCACTTTTCTATGGCGTTAGCACGGGAGGCGTAAGCTCCGTCTAGCCGTTCGTCTGTCTTCTCTAACATGGTGATGGCTCGGTCGCTGGTGTCTTTCCAACAGCCCAGACTGAAGTATCTCGGACCTTGCACTTTCGCAACCTCTCCACCTGTGAGGAAAGTTTTTTTTAGTTCTTCCAGTTGACAAAGTATCGACATCAAAACGGATTCATTTTCTAGACACGAGTACTTCTATAGTAAAATGTAAACAACAAATGTTTACGTTACCAATGTTTTTGTCCTTTCTTTAGTAGACAGCCGTGGAGTATACAAGGTGCCGGACTATAGGTTATGGCGCGCAGCGAGAATTCTTCTCGTGAACATTGACAGTCTCGAGTGGGTAAAATCTCGATTTTGATTTTATGGTTTAGGTTTCTTTTTTTTTTTCGACAATCTCAATTAGGTATGTATTACATACATTGTTCCAAAACGTGCGGGACTTTTGATTGATTTTTGCAGGGAGAGAAAAATGAACTTTGTTTCTTATTGGGGTATTCTAGACAGGCAAGTCACGCTTTCTTAGTATGTGATAAACATTTAGTAGTAACAAAAGCTGACAGTTGGCCTACTCACTTTTCTGGTTTGGGTTGAAAACATCTGAAAAACACAATAACAATATTATAACCATTAAAATGTTGTACACAATTGACATAATACAATGGAAATGACTTTCCTATTGAATAAAGTTTAAAAATTAAAAATTGAAATAAAATATATTTACTTTACGTACTTTAAGATATACTTGCACTATATGTTACTATAACAAAATGACACGTCTAGTTTAAAGCACATACCTGAGACAAGATAAACCTCATTTCCCCAGGCTCCCCCTTCCCCGTCGGCTTGGCAGGTTGTATAGGGCCCGTACTTCTTGTGGGTACTGTGGGCGAAGGTAGCCGACCCGGCACACCAGCCGCCATTTTGGACCGCAAAGATACGGAAGCCTTTTGACTTGGCCACCTGGTAGCACTTGTCGATGGCGTCGGCGCGTGCGGTGTAGCTGCCGTCTAACCGATCGTCTGTCCCCTCCAGAGTAGGAATGGCGCGATTTGCTGTGTCCCTCCAACAGCCGATACTGAAGTACGGCTTGTGAACATATCCTGTGGAAATACAATCAAAATTCCACAATTTGATGTTTAATGTCAGATGTTTGGTTCAGGTGAGTCTGGCATTGGTATTTTGTGTGTTGAATACAAGATAGTTCCATCGAAAAAAAGTTAATCGTGCATTACAAAAAGAATGTAAAATTACTTACCAACAGGCAATGTTTTGGTGGCGCCTGGAAGAAATGCAAGAAAGATTAGAATGTTTATTCATAGCTTGAATGTATTCTTATAGTAGTAGGCTTTACCTTGTACCATTGATGTAATTTTTTCTGTGTCAAAATGCTGTAATCAAAATATTTTACCTCTAGTTTTATAGCGCGGAGCCAAAACTGCTTCTGGTAGTTATAACTAATTTGTGTTTTCATTCGCGAGCGTGTCTGTCTCTTATTACTCCTAAGCTTACAAACAGCTAAGAGATGAATCCTCAGCGCTTCAATTTATCAACAGGAGCGAAAGGTTTACAAAACAATCAGTAATGTGAATACTGGGAGGAAGTCTTAACTTTGATGGTCTTTCTGTTGGAAGATAGTAATCTAATTTCAATGGATGTTGCACCTCACCTGTTATGAGGTAGACTTCGTTCGCCCAGCCTCCTCCTTCTCCGTCTTTCTGACATCCCGCCGAGGGCCCGTGCTTCCGGTAGGTGGTCAGAGCAGTAGCAGAGCCAAAACACTGGCCGCCATTTTGGACCGCGAAGATGTAGAACCCGCGAGACTTGGCCACCTAATAAAGACACGGTTTCCACATTACATGTGAATTTAAACACAACTCATTGCTTTTCTAAAATTGAACGATTATTTGACAGACATACAATTTTTTTTTTATTTGTGTTGAATAACAAGCTGTACTGACTGGTTTTAATAGTAGCATGGAATTCTACGCTAAAAATTATACTACTTTTCAAAGAGATCCTGTGATTTCATTTGTGGTTCTGGAAATGTGAATTGTCAAATAACATTGAGCCCCTTGTGTCCACAAACTCTCAGTAAGGAGGTCAAATTAGACCCTGACGACGAGAGATTGAGTAACACAGGTCACCTGTATATGACCGACATGACTTGGTCGCCCGGGCCTCAAGGTCAACCAGTACACACGGAAAAACCTCATTAGGAGACATGTTTGCTTATACTGAATGGAACAAAGATCAGAGAACCTGGTAGCACTTCTCGATGGCATCAGCACGGGCGCTGTAAGATCCGTCTAGCCGTTCGTCTGTCCCCTCTAGTTCGGCGATGGCTCGGTTGGTGCTGTCTTTCCAACAGCCCAGACTGATGTACTTCGGACCGGCTGTAGGGAAGAGAAACAGATTAGTTTTTAGTATTACCTTAAATGCACCACTTTCTATAGTACATGCCATGTAGCCTCAGCAGTTGTTAACATACCATCTATTCAGATTGCAGATAAAGAATTGAAGACAGAATAGAAAATAGAAAGAGAGCTTGAGTTTTGTGGCAATGGACACTTTGACGCAGAACTTACCACATACTGGTACGTTACACTTCTCCCATTCCGTGCCGGCATCTGTGGTGTAGCACCAAACTCCGTCTTTGCCGTCGGGATTCCGGCAGTAGTTGTTGTTCTCCAGACCAGATGTTGGGTAACTATCAGGTGTCTTGGTGTGCTTGTGTGGCGTCTGACTGTTCCAGTTCTGACACGTCTTGCCTGATGTGGTCACAGAAACGGTTCCTCGGTAGCTTACCCCATTTTCCACCTGACATTTTTCTGGTTGATGAAAATCAAAAAGAGAGGTAGTTGTCATTTACCATAACAGAATGGGGTGAATTTATATGTTTTTTTTTTCACAAATAAATTAAATCTTAATCGGGCAGGCGTCACGTGTATTCCCCCAAACAGTTTAGACTTCATTTGAAAACGACAGGTAGAAAATGTTATACCATATCAGAGGAATACGTAACGTATCTGTGATTTCTATTTTGATGTTCTACAATACATGCAAATGGGCCTACTTACCGTTTTTGTTTGAAGCGACCACATCTGAAAAAAACAACAACATTGTGTTATAGCAATGAATATTAACGACAATCATATTCATAAATGTAATAGCAATAATAGGTACGATTCAGCTCCAGGTAGAAAAGAGATTACCTGAGATGAGATAGACCTCATTTCCCCAGGCCCCCCCTTCCCCGTCCTTCTGGCAGGTTGTATAGGGCCCGTACTTCGAGTAGCTTCTCCAGGCGTCAGCAGACCCGGCACACCAGCCGCCATTTTGGACCGCAAAGATACGGAAGCCTTTTGACTTGGCCACCTGGTAGCACTTGCTAATGGCGAGGGTACGTGCGGTATAGCTGCCGTCTAACTTTGCGTCTTTCCCCTCCAGAGTAGGGATGGCGCGATTTCCTGAGTCCCTCCAACAGCCGAGGCTGATGTACGGCTTGGGAACATATCCTGTGGAAACATGTACAAATTTTAACAACAATCACATCACTTTATGTTGCTTAGTTTTTGTTT
>NW_017804209.1:1603864-1749422 GCF_001625305.1 Branchiostoma belcheri
ACACACACACACACACACGGCCAGGAAAACATAACCTTCTCCAATTCTTGGCGAAGGTAATAATAGGCACGATTCAGCTCCAGGTAGTAAATAAATTACCTGAGATGAGATAGACCTCATTTCCCCAGGCTCCCCCTTCCCCGTCCTTCTGGCAGGTTGTATAGGGCCCGTACTTCGAGTAGCTTCTCCAGGCGTCAGCAGACCCGGCACACCAGCCGCCATTTTGGACCGCAAAGATACGGAAGCCTTTTGACTTGGCCACCTGGTAGCACTTGCTAATGGCGAGGGTACGTGCGGTATAGCTGCCGTCTAACTTTGCGTCTTTCCCCTCCAGAGTAGGGATGGCGCGATTTCCTGAGTCCCTCCAACAGCCGAGGCTGATGTACGGCTTGGGAACATATCCTGTGGAAACATGTACAAATTTTAACAACAATCACATCACTTTATGTTGCTTAGTTTTTGTTTATGAACACCTGAGTCTGACTTGATTATTTTGCATGTTAGATATAGACGTATTTTAAGATTGAAAACGAAGGAAATGTTAACGACAATCGTCTATCAAACAAAAGATTAAAAATACTTACCCTCAGGCAAAGTTACTGCGACGCCTGAAAAAATAGAAAATTTTAATTATTATAGTAAGTTATCCAGGACCTCTTAGTTGTATATTTGATTTTGTTGTGTTTCGAACCTGTAAAATGTCAAAAGGTTGTATGCTAATAGTCCTTGATGTTTTGCAGAATGGTAGAAGCATGCACTTCTTATGAAACCAAAAGGTATTACGTATAGCTTTTTTAAATCTGTCGTTCTGTCTGTCTTTGCGCTTCTCAAAACATTTTTTGCATAATTTTCCTTGGGAACACTCGGTGCTGCTTCTTTTCGTTAAGGTTAAAAAGCATTCGTGGGGTGAAGTCTGCTATCTCTTCAGTTCTTATCATTGTAAGAATTTTTGTTTATTCCACTAATTTAAGTAAAACACTCTACTGTTGAAGCAATGTCGGGTCTCTATGTGCCAATGGAAGTTCCTCCTTACCTGTTATGAAGTAGACTTCGTTCGCCCAGGCTCCTCCTTCTCCATCGGACTTACATCCCGACGAGGGCCCGTGCTTCCGGTAGGTGCCAAGGGCAGTAGCAGAGCCAAAACACTGGCCGCCATTTTGGACTGCGAAGACGAAAAACCCACGAGACTTGGCCACCTATATGGACAGAGTTACATCATTACATGATCATGATAGACGACTTTTGAATTTGGCACTAATTACTCTAATATTAATGTATGAAGTCAATTTGCTTCCAATTGTCCTAGTGTTAGGTAGTACTTTTACGTATAATACTAATACAGATTTTTCTTTGGTATCAATCGTACAGAACGTCAAATTACCCATTGCTTCATTCTACTAGTATTACGTTGACTTAAAACGTCATCAGGTGACATATGTATGCTACTCTCCAAGCAGAGGTTTTGGGGGAAATAATTAGAGTTTTATATATGGCCGTTTTTTTTTCGCTAATCCCACCTACGTCAGTGGCTGGTGACCTTCTCTGGCTAATGGATACTGCCTGGCCAATTTTATACTACCTTTTTGCCACTGAAAGGGATCTGCTTGGATACTATGTATGCCTTTGATAACATTAAGAAACATCAATGAACCTGGTAGCACTTCTCTAAGGCGTTAGCACGGGAGGCGTAAGACCCGTCTAGCCGTTCGTCTGTCTCCTCTAGCGTGGCGATGGCTCGGTCGCTGGTGTCTTTCCAACAGCCCAGGCTGAAGTACCTCGGACCTTGCACTTTCGCAACCTCTCCACCTGTGAGGAAAGTTTTTTTTAGTTCTTCCAGTCGACAAAGTATCGACATCAAAATGGATCTATTTCCTAGACACGAGTACTTCTATAGCAACATGTAACAGTTTTTTTCCTGGTTTAGGTTTCTGTTTTTCGACAATCAAAATAAGGTATTATTACATACATTGTTCTGAAACGTGCGAGACTTTTATTTGATTTTTTTAAGGGAGAGAAATAGAAACTTTGTTTCTTATTGGGGTATTCTAGACAGGCATGTCACGTTCTCTTAATATGTGGTAAACATTTAATAGTAACAAAAGCTGACAGTTGGCCTACTCACTTTTCTGGTTTGGGTTGAAAACATCTGAAAAAAACAACAATCTTAGAACCAATGAAATAATGTACACAATTCACATAGTACAATAGAAATGATCTTAATAATAAATAAACTAAGTTTAATAAATTAAAATGTTTTTTTCTTTCTGTACGTAATTTGAGATATACTTGCAGATATAAGTTATCATACCAGAAATTGACACGTGTAGTTCCAGGCACATACCTGAGATGAGATAGACCTCATTTCCCCAGGCTCCCCCTTCCCCGTCGTCTCGGCAGGTTGTATAGGGTCCGTACTTCTTGTGGGTACTGTGGGCGAAGGTAGCCGACCCGGCACACCAGCCGCCATTTTGGACCGCAAAGATACGGAAGCCTTTTGACTTGGCCACCTGGTAGCACTTGTCGATGGCGTCGGCGCGTGCGGTATAGCTGCCGTCTAACCGATCGTCTGTCCCCTCCAGAGTAGGGATGGCGCGATTTCCTGTGTCCCTCCAGCAGCCGATACTGAAGTACGGCTTGTGAACATATCCTGTGGAAATACAATCAAAATTGCACAATTTAATGTTAAATGTCAGGTGTTTGGTTCAGGTGAGTCAGGCATTGGTATTTTGTGTGTTAAATACAAGATGACTCCACCGAAAAAAAGCTAATTGTGCATTACAGAAAGAATGTAAAATTACTTACCAACAGGCAATGTTTTGGTGGCGCCTGGAAGAAATGCAAGAAAGATTAGAATGCTTATTCATAGCTTGGATGTATCCTTATAGTAATAGGCTTAATTTATACTATTGATGTAATTTTTTCTGTGTCAAAAATATGTAATCAAACTAGTTTACTTCTAGTTTTGTAGCGCGGACCCAAAACTGCTTCTGGTAGTTATAACTAATTAGTGTTTTGATTCGCGGGCGTGTCAGTAATACTACTCGTGTATGTCTCTTATTACTCCTAAACAACAGCTAAGAGATGAATCCTCAGCGCTTTTATAGATATATAATTTATCAACAGGATGGAAAGGGTTACAAAACAAAAAGTTATGTGAAAAAAGGGGAGAAGTTTTTTTTTGAAGATATTTATCTAATTTTAAAGGATGTTGCACCTCACCTGTTATGAGGTAGACTTCGTTCGCCCAGGCTCCTCCTTCTCCATCGGACTTACATCCCGACGAGGGCCCGTGCTTCCGGTAGGTGCTCAGGGCAGTAGCAGAGCCAAAACACTCGCCGCCATTTTGGACCGCGAAGACGAAAAACCCACGAGACTTGGCCACCTAATAAAGACACGGTTTCTACATTACATGAGAATTCATACACAACTCATTGCTTTTCTAAAATTGAACGAATATTGTCAGACATACAGCATTTTTAGTTGTGTTGAATGACAAGCTGTATTTACTGGTTTTAATAGTAACATGGACTTCTACGCTAAAAATTTAACTGATTTTCATTGATATCCTGACCTGTCATTGGTAGTTCTTGGAATGTGAATTGTCAATAACATAGAGCCACTTGAGTCCAAAAACTCTCACAAGAAGGCCAAATCAGACCCTGACGACGAGAGCTTGAGTAACACAGGTCACCTGTATATGACCGACATGACTTGGTCAACTGGGCCTCAAGGTCAACCAGTACACTCTGAAAAACGTCATTAGGAGACATGTTTGCTTAGACTGAATGGAACAAAGACCGGAGAACCTGGTAGCACTTCTCGATGGCATCAGAACGGGCGCTGTAAGACCCGTCTAGCCGTTCGTCTGTCCCCTCTAGTTGGGCGATGGCTCGGTTGCTGCTGTCTTTCCAACAGCCCAGGCTGATGTACTTCGGACCGGCTGTAGGGACGAGAAACAGATTAGTTTTTAGTATTACCTTAAATGCACCACTTTCTATAGTACATGCCATGTAGCCTCAGCAGTTGTTAACATACCATCTATTCAGAATGCAGATAAAGAATTGAAGACAGACTAGAGAGGAGAAAAAAAGGTCGAGTTAGTGGCACTGGACACTCTGACGGAGAACTTACCACATACTGGTACGTTACACTTCTCCCATTCCGTGCCGGCATCCGTGGTGTAGCACCAAACTCCGTCTTTGCCGTCGGGATTCCGGCAGTAGTTGTTGTTCTCAAGACCAGATGTTGGGTAACTATCAGGTGTCTTGGTGTGCTTGTGTGGCGTCTGACTGTTCCAGTTCTGACACGTCTTGCCTGATGCGGTCACAGAAACGGTTCCCCGGTAGCTTACCCCGTTTTCCACCTGGCATTTTTCTGGTTGACGGAAATCAAAAAGAGAGGTAGTAGTCGTTTACCATAACAGAATGGGATGTATGAGAATTTTTTAAAATCTTTTTCCTTTACAAATAGATTAAATCCTAATCCGACAGGCGTCGCGTGTACGCCCCCCAAGACTTCATTTGAAAACGACAGGAAAAAATGTTATACCATTGATATCAGAGGATTACGTAACGTATCTGTGATGTTCGGCAATACATGAAAATGGGCCTACTTACCGTTTTTGTTTGAAGCGACCACATCTGAAAAAAAAAAACACAACAATGTGTCATAGCAATGAATATTAAGGACAATCTTTCTTCATCATCGTAATAACAATAATAGGTACGATTCAGCTCCAGGTAGAAAAGAGATTACCTGAGATGAGATAGACCTCATTTCCCCAGGCTCCCCCTTCCCCGTCCTTCTGGCAGGTTGTATAGGGTCCGTACTTATTGTAGCTTCTCCAGGCGTCAGCAGACCCGGCACACCAGCCGCCATTTTGGACCGCAAAGATACGGAAGCCTTTCGACTTGGCCACCTGGTAGCACTTGCTAATGGCGAGGGTACGTGCGGTATAGCTGCCGTCTAACTTTGCGTCTTTCCCCTCCAGAGTAGGGATGGCGCGATTTCCTGTGTCCCTCCAACAGCCGAGGCTGATGTACGGCTTGGGAACATATCCTATACAAACATGTACAAATTTTAACATCACATCACTTGATGTTGCTTAGTTTTTGTTTATGAACACCTGAGTCTGACTTGATTTTTTTGCATGTTAGATATAGACGTATTTTAAGATTGAAAACGAAGACAATTTTAATGACAATCGTCTATCAAACAAAAGATTCAAAATACTTACCCTCAGGCAAAGTTACTGCGACGCCTGAAAATATAGAAAATTTTAATTATTATAGTAAGTTATCCAGGACTTTATGATCTCTTAGTTGTATATTTGTTTTTGTTGTGTTTTGAGCCTGTAAAATGTCAAAACGTTGTATGCAAATAGTCCTAGACGTTTTGCAAAATGGTAGACACATGCACTTCTTATGAAACCAAAAGGTATTACGTATAGTTTTTTTTTTCATTCGTAGTTCTGTCTGTGTCTTTATGTGTGTGTCTCAAAACATTTTTATGCATAATAGTCCTAGGAAACACTCGGTGCTGCTTCCGATTTTCGGTAAGATTACAAAGCATTCGTGGGGTGAAGTCTGCTATCTCTTCAGTTCTTATCATTGTAAGAATTTTTGTTTATTCCACTAATTTAAGTAAAACACTCTACTGTTGAAGCAATGTCGGGTCTCTATGTGCCAATGTATGTTGCCCCTTACCTGTTATGAAGTAGACTTCGTTAGCCCAGGCTCCTCCTTCTCCATCGGACTTACATCCCGACGAGGGTCCGTGCTTCCGGTAGGTGCCCAGGGCAGTAGCAGAGCCAAAACACTCGCCGCCATTTTGGACCGCGAAGATGAAAAACCCACGAGACTTGGCCACCTATATGGACAGGGTTACATCATTTCATGATCATGATACACGACTTTTGAATTAGGCACTAACTACTCTAATATCAATGTATGGAGTCACTTTGCGTTCAGTTGTACTAGTGTTAGGTATTAGTTTTACATACAATACTAATACAGATTTTTTTTTCCTTTGGTATCTATCGTATGGGACGTTAAATCATCAAATAATCAAATTACTTCATTCTACTACAAGTACGTTGACTTTGTAAGATTCCATGTCATATCTATTGTATTATGCGCCCCAGTATGTACTAAAAACGTCATAAGGTGACATCTATTTGCCTCTGATAACATTAGGAAACATCATTTTACCTGGTAGCACTTTTCGATGGCGTTAGCACGGGAGGCGTAAGCCCCGTCCAGTCGTTCGTCTGTCTTCTCTAACATCGTGATGGCTCGGTCGCTGGTGTCTTTCCAACAGCCCAGGCTGAAGTACTTTGGACCAGCGGATTTGGCCACCTCTCCACCTGTGAGGAAATATCAAATTCCTCTCTTTAGCGTGCGGTCGTGTGGCGCAGCGGCAGAGTTCTCGACTCGGAACCAAGAGGTCCTGGGTTCGAATCCTGACATGCCACCGATCTTGTGCCATTGGAAAAGGCACTTAAGACGACTTTCCTCACTTCGCTCAGGTGGAAAAGAGTATTGTATTGTGCCCTGTGTTGGTGGCGGCATTAATACGAGTTGAGAAAACTTGAGTGTGCCGTCACCACGTCTTGTAATTACATGTGATTAAAAAAATCCCTCTTAGATTAAATATCGATGTCACCCTCCCACTATGGAAGTTTCGTCCCCGTGTCGAAATTAAGGGTTCGAAAAAATATTAAGCTTAACATGGTTAGCCTTGAATGTTTTTTTTTTTCATTCATATTTGTATCTATGACAATAAGACATATCACAGGCAGACTAGTACTGAGCTGGTAACGACTGACCCACAAAAATTTACGCACGTAAAACAAAACGAATATATTAATCATAATCCTGAGTATGTTACGAACAAGTCTTAGCATTTAAAGGGTCACCTGATTACTCTCCAAGCAGAGGTTGATGGTGGAAGATCGTTTGCTTTTTATATATGGTCCGTTGTTTTTTGTCTCTACCATCACCAACGTTGGTGGTGGTAGAGACAAAAAAAATGGACCATATATAAAAAGCAAACGATCTTCCACCATCAACCTCTGCTTGGAGAGTACACCTGATGTCTGTTCAGGGACCCAGAGAACATCACGTCGTGTCATTTCGAGCAGTATGTAACGTACTTAAATGTAGTATTAACACGGTTTACCAACAATTATCTACTCACCTCCTTTGCTTGGACTGAAAACATCTGAAAGACACAATAAAGGTATTTTGACAGTCTGACTTCATGAACAGTTATATTGATATAATAGAGATGTTTTCTAGATTGCCATAATCGAAACTTGAGAAGAACTAATTCATATAAAAACAGTCTGTTCCTTTCCAGGTTCAATTTGATACAGTATAACAAAAAAAGATACGATTTAGTTACGGGTAGAAGTTACTATACCTGAAATGAGATAAACCTCATTTCCCCAGGCTCCCCCTTCCCCGTCGTCTCGGCATGTTGTATAGGGTCCGTACTTCTTGTAAGTACTAAGGGCGTCAGCAGATCCGGCACACCAGCCGCCATTTTGGACCGCGAACACACTGAAGCCTTTTGACTTGGCCACCTGGTAGCACTTGTTGATGGCGTCGGCGCGTGCGGTATAGCTGCCGTCTAACCGTGCGTCTGTCCCCTCCAGAGTAGGGATGGCGCGATTTCCTGTGTCCCTCCAACAGCCGATACTGAAGTACGGCTTGTGAACATATCCTGTGGAAACAGTTTAACAATAAGTTGCTTGAGATCAAGTTGCTTTTTTCATTAGCATGCTATTTCGTTATTGGTATCTGCTTTTTTGGATCGAAGAAAACAAACTACAAGCCGCTTCGAATTTCAATGTATATTTTGCGTTAGGGCAAATATGTAAAATGACTTACCCACTGGCAAAGCTATTGGAGCATCTGCAAGAAATACAAGAAAGATTTTCAGGCACCTAGTACATAGGTCAATTTCTTTATGCCTCATTCCAAACACTAGACATGACTATACTGTAATACACATACTGTTAATGATTACATTTTGTAGTTATAATTTTAGCCTGATTGATTAGTTTTGTCATAAAGTTGATTTACTGACACACACTGTCTTATGTATGACTGTCGAGTGGTGAAGTTCATTCATTTATCCATACATTTATTCATTCATTCATTCGTTCATTCATTCATATAACCATTCATCCATTCAGTATAGAAATATACAGTCAAATGTCAATAAAGAAGAGTACAGTAGCATTATGTGCTTCCTGTATTTGTCAAGTTTGTTTCTTCTGTCTTGTCTTTCAAAAGAACTGGCACAACTTGAAAGTAAAGCTGCACTATAATGGCTCCCAAAAAACCAAGTGCCATAGCCTGCTAGGAACTACTAGTACATCTTTGATGTATCTATCTCATTGTAAGAAGTTTTGTGTCACGTCTACTGAATTACAGAGATATTAGTGTTTGTGTAGTGTCCAATTTCCATGTACCAGTGGATGTTGCCACTTACCTGTTATGAGGTAGACTTCGTTCGCCCAGCCTCCCCCTTCCCCATCTTTCTGACATCCCGCTGAGGGCCCGTGCTTCCGGTAGGTGCTCAGGGCAGTAGCAGAGCCAAAACACTGGCCGCCATTTTGGACCGCGAAGACGGAGAACCCGCGAGACTTGGCCACCTGTATGAGCATGACATGAGTATGGCATTATCCGGGGTTATTTTTTCAATACTATGTTCGTAAAGCAGTTTCTAACTTGTTTACTAATATCATACGGGGTTACCTTGCTTCCGATTTTCTGAGTTGCTTTTCATGTTGAAAACAGATTGGCAGATTAATCATTAATCTATTTATAAATGAAACAATATAACAGAGTGTTTGATATACGCGGGCCCTTTTTAAAATTTCTTTTAACTTCCCCTGTTCCTTGCCTCTGACCCTAATTACATTCATTCCTACACTTTTTCCGCGTAAAATGTACACTGTAAAATAAAGAAACATCACCAAACCTGGTAGCACTTCTCGATGGCGTTAGCACGGGCGGTGTAAGACCCGTCTAGCCGTTCGTCTGTCCCCTCTAGTGTGGCGATGGCTCGGTTGCTGCTGTCTTTCCAACAGCCCAGGCTGATGTACTTCGGACCGGCTGTGAAATATCGAACGCTTTCGTTTAATTATGTATTTATATCAATGCCCTAAAGGCAGAAAATTTTGACGTCTTCATCTAGAAGTAAGTAGAACATATGAATAGCAAAGTTCTTTGATCACAACCATTTATTCTTTACCGGCCGACGTTTCGATGACGGTCTGTCATCTTCATCAGGGCAATTCTGACTGGTTTGCTGTGAATTGACGCTTGGTGCGTAGCGCACTTAACCCTAAAGATGTTACATGGTTAACAGTGCACTGTTACTTGGTTCGAAATGGTCAACAAAATGTTCTCTAGTTTTATATACCTTCTAAGCCTACAAAAAATGTAGAGATAGTAGATTTGATAAGTATACTCCACACGTAGAACATCATGCTAGCAAATAGTCTTATATCACCACATTTTTCTTGTCAACATCTGTTTGCAATTGGCCCTCAGGCATGAAATTGCGATAAAGAACTTCATTTTGTACCTGCTCCACTTCCAGAGAAGCCTCCGCCTGCCACACCTCCAGCAGAAAAAGCTCGTAACTCTTTCCTCAAGTCGTCACTCAACTATAACAAGAACCAGGAGGAATTTTAACGCTTTTGTCTTATATTCTTATATGTCAAGTGGCGCTGACAAAATAAGTTCTTTTTTTTAGTGCAGCGTAACTTTGTCTTGTTGCTACTTGAATAAAAAGTTAGGTGTGGGCTGCGTTAGTACAAACAACGTCACGAAATCCATATTATTTTTCTTTATCCCAGTGTCTATAAATATGTGAAAAAAGTGTATGATTATGAGGTTACATGTATACGAAGAATTCAAATAGAAATATTTTCTTCTGCTTCCTGGCCATACAGTTTTTGTTATTTGTCACGACTTTAATATACGATATCAAGTACCCCCCTTATTATCACAAATTGAAAATATCTGGTTCATGAAATTAAAAAAAAACAACTTCAGAAACCTCTTCATCGATGTTATTTTTGTCGATGTCAACAGACGACTCTTCTGCTGCAGTGCAGACGATAGCCGCCAGGAGGACCCTGAGGGCCCACCCCATGGTGCGCATGCCTGGACTCCGCTGAAGTCACAGTACTGTAGTCTGCTGTGAAGGAGACAAGAAATATTTAAGTTTCACTCGATATTTTCTTCATCAGAAGAAACAAATAACATTCTAACCCAAAGCCGAAACCTCTATATTTTAAGTCAACAGCAATGAAGACAAGATCTTATAGCTGCTGAGGCGATATTTTCTGTCCTGTGACAACGCCCACTTTTCTGTCATTCAACTAAAGTTGTCTGACGAAAGGGATATACAATGTGATAGACAAGTGACTACTTTGGGAGGTTCTCACAGGTACCTAAAAGCCTGACTAGCATCTAGATGTCTTTCTTCGCAAGTCGATAGATGGATTGTATATTAGGGCAGTACCAACTGAACGGCTTAGTCAAAACTGCTCAGCCAGAAATTATGACTTGACAAAACAGACTCCCTGGATATCTCATACAATAGTAGGTGACAACATGAGCCCCGATGGCTATACATGCACTGCTTTGCATGGTTGATAAGCTACCAGTCAAAGGTCAATGAACTGACTCTAGTCTAAATTCTCTACAACATTGACATTGTGAACAACCCAAAGAAGATATTGCCCATTTATATGACGCATAATCGCCATTTAACTCAATTTCCGAAAACAACATAAAAAAATAAGAGTCTGAGTTATAAACAGATCGATTTCAAACCGAATGCCGCTTTATCCCGACTGGAAACAATGGACGGCCTGAGGACCTGTTGTGTAGACAACTCTCCGGTTAACAACCATTGCTTTGTATTCTATCCACCAGAGTGTTTTTCGCGGATTTTAGGCACTACTGGTGAAAACTGGTGGAACATTTTAGAACTTTCCAAAACCGTTAAGAATAAAATCAGTTTCCCAAAGCCAATGCGAAAATGGGAGTCTACACAGAGTAAGAACAGGTGCCTTTATGTAAGTGTCCTACTTGGTCACCGAGCGTTTAATTGCCTTCTGTCCTGGTACAACGCCCCCTTTTTCTGTCATTCAGCTAAAGTTGTCTAACAAAAGGGATAGGATAGACAAGGGTATAGACATGGGATAGACTTAAGTAGTTTTCCACTAAACTAAAAGCCTGATACTCAGCATCTATATAATTATGTCTTTCGTTGGAAGTCGATGGATTGTGTATAAGAGAAGTTCCAAAGGAACGGCTTAGTCGAAACAGATTAGCCAGAATGATGGCTTGACTACACAAGCATAACCATTGTAAACATAATCTATCATGAACAAGACTGCAACAAATACTTTTACTATTTTATCAACAGATTATATCAACATTGTTACTTTGTCAATTGGAAATTACAAAGTTGTCCAAATGCCTCATCCCAAACATCTATCGAAAAAGGACTTGTATTTATCTGCCATTGCTTTCTGCATGTGCCCTTAGCTGATCATAAGAAAACACCTCAAAATGTGCTATACTCGTACGTTGACACATCGCTATTCATTTAAGGTCTCCTCGCCACTTACATGCTGAAGGATTTTATTTTGTTGATTTATTATGACTTAACACAGTTTGTGAAAGATTGACATAACAGGTGTCTATTATCTATTATCAAAGTTTCAAAGTTTCAAAGTTTCAAAGTTTCAAAGTTTCAAAGTTTCAAAGTTTCAAAGTTTCAAAGTTTCAAAGTTTCAAAGTTTCAAAGTTTCAAAGTTTCAAAGTTTCAAAGTTTCAAAGCCATTCCTCCTCCTCAACCTTCAACCCTCGCGATTGATATGTAAATCTAAGTATACAATATCTCTCAAATATGAAAAAAAGAAAGTAAATATTCTAGGGGGCTGAACGGTGAATGTATCGGTAGAATACGGACAATTAAACATGTTTTCTGCTTCTGGCTTCTCCCTGACAACGCCTCTTCTCTGCCATCCAACAAAAGTTGTCTAACAGACGAAACGGGTGATGCACAGGGCGGATCAACTGGCCTTCTGACCGGACAGGCAATTATCTGTGTCCGTCGGTAAGGGTTAGACATCTAGGTAAAGAGTTACACCAAAAACAGTTACTCAAGCAACTGGATATGATTTGGGAAACGGTAAGGCGTTTCAGGTAGCATCTAGTACCTTTCACCAGTGACACTGGAGAGTTGCCAGAAAGGCAGATTTATAAGTACGAGCTATTGGTTGATATGCAGGTATTGCTCTTTTGACAGCTCTGGGCGGGTGGATCAACTGGCCGTCTAATTGGACAGACAATTATCTGTGCCTATATCTATTGCCGGTATCCTTGCCCATCGAACTGGAACAGTCTTATGTTAGAGCGGCCCAGTCGACAGGGAGCTTTAGGACCCTGATAAGACGCATGAAGATGAACTGATGGTTGACAACCTACTTAACTACTTATTTTGTATTAATTTTGCTGTTTTGTATAATTCGTGACCGCCTCACCCCTCTCGACCTTGTCGAAAAGCAGCCGTGTTGGACAAACAACACAATCGAGAATAAAGAAATGTATTCATTCCTTCACTCACTCGCTCACTCACTCATTCATTCATCAATCCATTCATTCATTCAAACACACCAAATTCACAGGCACGTGGCGCAGCGGCAACTGGTGATGTCACACCGAACTGTCTGTTACACCTTACGGTTGGACATCAAACTGCAAGAGCTGTTCAACCTTATTTACTGATTTTGATTCCACTGTACTGGTTGCATTTTTATCCAAACTTTTCTTCCCAACGCATCAGTTGGGGGTGTGCCAGCTGGATGGCATCTATATAACCTATGGCCTAATTAGCTATAGAATGATCTGAAGTCTTAAAATGAATGGGGTTTAGATGGTGGCTAAAGCTAGGTCAGAAAAAATTACAAAAAAAGTTACACGTTGGCTTCATTATAAAATTTTTGTGGAGGATTTAACAACATGTGCCGTTTTCTTTGCCACTTCACTAGTGTGTTCAAATCTCCTACAGAAGGTGTGAAAGGTTCTGTGTAGACAACACTATCTACATGTCACGAGCGGATTGATGGTGCCCATTTGTGAGGGCTTCAGTGGAAGAAACAATGGACGGCCTGAGGACCCTTCAGTGTAGACAACTCTCATCTTAACAACCATGTGCTTTGTATTCTATTCACCAAAGTGTTTTTCACAGGTTTTAGGCACTGATGAAAACTGATGGAGAATTTTATAACATTCCAAAACCTGCTAAATACAAGCTCAGAGGTTTAATGATTTTGTTTTGTTTCTAGCGTCATTTTTGATACAGCATTGTCTACTGTACCTCTAGCCGCGAGCGCTGTCAATTCTTCTAAATGGTACCTGGAAACATTTCAGAGCTTATGCCATCAATAGAGGTTTAGTACTACAGGACAACACTTCATTTTAGTAGCAGACAGCATCTCTATGATCTAAACAAGTCTATACGACCAGTGATAAAGTCGCTATATGAAAACAAAGTTGTTAAACCGTTTCATTCTGTACTCACCGGTGCGACAGACGATGTGACGCGGAGGACCCGCCCTGACAGACTGACCACTGAGTCAGCAGCAGCCGTGCTGCAGGTTTAGTACCCTGAGGCTTTACGGCAGTTCAGAGTTCATCTTAAACGCTTTATATGGGCCAGAAGATGCAAGGAAGGGTCTAATTCGCAACTATGTCCCCACTATATGCCCTGTTCTCGTCTATATAGAGTAACGTTACGAAAAGACTGAAAAACTCGTTCTTACACGAGGTAATATGCCTGTACAACGAGTCTTCGCAGTAAGACTCTTTGGACTCTCTGGTCTTTACTTTAGTGCCCACGTGAGGATTTTTGTGAGTTCATCTTACACACTTTATATGTGGGCGAGAAGATGCAAGGAAGGGCAGAATTCACAACTATACTCCCGCTCTTTGCCCTGTTTTTGTCTATTCTAGTAACGTTACAACCAAGCAAGCGTTGTAGACGACTAAAAGTGTTATTGACAAAACATATGCACATCCTGGGAAATTGACCCGCCAAAAGTCACGCCATTTCCAAATGCTAGCGTCAGATTTATGTCAGGTGAAAAAAGTCCCTTTGGTTAAATAGTCTCCAATAAATGATTGATCCGCATTTTGTCCATCTCAGTACATACATGTACATGTAGGTCTGTAATATCTGTACCTGTACTTGTATCTGTATGGCCAGTGCAACTGCCCTTTTTGCATGCTAACTTTCTTACGCCGAGATACTTGTGACACATTGATAAAGCTAAAAAGGGTATTTGGTTACACGCGGAGATCGTTTGTTTGTTCAGCCCATAGTTTAAAATCTTTGTGTTGGATTCAACAGCATGATCCATTTTGTTTGCCGCTCCTTGAGGGTGTTGAGATCTCGTGCAGAAGGTGTGAATGTGTAGACAACTCTATCTACATGTCACGAGCGGATTGATGGTGACCATTTCTAGGGCCTTCAGTGACAGAAACAATGGGTGGCCTAGATCCAAAGCATGGCTGCCGGAGTTCAAGAGGCCATATTCAGCTGTGTAAGGAAGGAGCTTGAGGATCTGCCATGGCGTTGCCAATGTCTTACTACTGGACATTGTGTCATTCTTGTTATTAATTTAAGAAGAGGTTTTCGATCGTATAATCTGTTTTATGTGCAAGACATTTTACTACAGTTGTTTTTATCTGGTATATATTGACGTGCATTGTGACATTGATTAATAGAGCTACACACTGCGACTGGTTGAGACATTCACAATGATAAAAGACAACTAGCCACAAAGTCTTGCATTTCCAACCCTTTTAATCACCTTTAAACTTCTCAATTCCATTTAATATTGCGGTATCTTATCAATCGTTACTCACATACCTACAACTAACAACCCTTACAATAGTATTTTAGTTATACGTAATAAGTCAAAAGGAAAAATAACAACACATGTTCTGTCATTACACTTGCGCTGAAGCAAAATCTACGCTTAGCTTTTGTTAGTTCCACCAAGAATATTGTCACAATCTAAGCTATGATTGAAATACATCGGAGAACAACGCATGTTCTGTCAATACAGCTGGGCAGACAAAAAAAAACTATTCTGACTTTTGTTAAAGATAATTTTATAATCTTAAGTACGACTGTAAAACCAAATACATCAAAAGAACAACACATGTTCTTGCATTACAGTTACGCAGTAAAAGAGTAAAAAACTATGCTAACTTTTGTTAGTTCATCCAGAAATAACGCCACAATAACATAATCAAGATAGTGCAAATGAACAACACATGTTCTATCATTACAGTTACTTATTGCATGTATTTTCTAGCTTTACTTATTGTTATTTTCACCAGGAATAATGCCATTATCTTAAGGTTAACTGTACTAGAAATCTCACAAAAGACATGACCTGTACGTATAGGTTGTTAGTTTCAGCGGAACTTTCTGCCGCGAGTCATTGACTCATTTTTCCATCATCATAATTTTCTCCTCAACAACATCCCTCAGGTCCTCCAGGACCGCATCGATGTCGTCCAAGATGGCGTCTTCCGCTTCCGCTTCCGGTCCAGCCTCCGCCACTTCCGGTCCAGCCTCCTCCTCAGCCTCCCGGATTTCTTCCTCCAACTCCTCCTCCCCTTCCTCCTCCCAACTCACGCTCATCTCTAGCTCTCGCGAGATGTCGGCATCCTCTTCTATTTCTCGTCCTACATGGTAAAGTTAAAAAAAGGGTTGATGTTCTATTAAGGAGGGATGTTCTGTTAACAAGCAGACCAAAGCCTACCTGGCTCACTTTATAAACCAGTATGGACTGTCAATGACCTGATTTTTGTGAATATTCTTAATATGCCAATTGTAACATGATTAATTGCCATTTTGATTATTGCCATAGTACGTTTGTCATGAGTATATTTGATGCTTTTCTACCTCCATCAAACTAACCATTAATACATTTAAATGTATATTTTGAAGGTTGCATATAGAAAACATAATATGCATTTAGTCTGTTCTATGAAAGATCCCCATTAGTATGTGCAATGTATGCCTGCCACACCAGCCTTCCTGGAGTCTTGTATAAAACCTATAACACATGACATAACAAACACAGCATAAGCTCAGTAGCTTTAGTTTGTTTATAGGAAAGATCTCCATTAGTGAGTATGCCCAATGTACATCACTGGTCTTCCTTGAGTCCTGTATAAAACCTATAACACACAGCATAAGCTCGGTAGCTGAAGAACCAAGAAGCCTGGAAGAACCTATCATTAAGCTGACCCACAGAATGATACAGGCTGAACTCTCATCTCACCTGACAGTCGGCCACACGCCTCGTGGTCTCCCTGGCCTGCAGGAGGAAGGGTACATTCTGGTCAACGCCAACAACTTAAGAGTAACTATCAGTGTCCTCTATTCTATTTATTCTTTGCTTCAGGCCCATATAAAAACAGGGACAATACAAAAACAAGTACAAATACACCGCTGACTGGTAACGCAAACATTTTTTAATTCTGTATTTCGTGGCTACAGCATTTCTTTTGAGGGTACGTAAACTTTTGTAATCCTAAATGATTTATGTTGCCATATTATGCAGATAGAGTTATTGGTTAGTTACTGTTTTTTTCTTTATTATCATTGCCGTTATTTATTGTATCCCAATTTTACTGTTTGTATGTGTTTTGTTGTGTAAAACAGGGCCCCATTGAAAATAAGTGCAATCACTTACTTGGCCACCCTGTATAAAAATGACGGAAAATAAAATATAAAAAAATAACTAGAGAAGTAACATTTACCAAGCAAATTTATAATGTTTACCTTTGGACATGGTCTGCTCTTTTAATTCTTACCCAAACATTATTCACATACATGTACTACTAGTATATGTTAACAGGAGCAGAGCAGACCATGAAATTGCAACATGATGGTGACAGACGCCAACAAATCATGTCATTGTTCAGGTCATAGGTCACTACATGTTTGGAGAAGAAGAAGAGGAAGAAAACAACATGTTTTCCTTCGGTAAAAATAAATATAGCAAGGCGACTGACCTGTCTGGCAGATGAAACGTTGGCTATTGTCGCACTGGTCGGTGTTCCATGAGTAGGTTGGGGAACTTGATGCCAATATCTGGACGCACTGCGCACTCCCGATGTTGTTAGGCTCTCCCGGGGCCCAGTTCTGGTAGCTGCAGCTCGACAGGGAAGTTCCATCCGCCCACTTCCAACCGCCGCTTCCCTGAAATAACGCATCGTAACTTGCATATTCTTGTTTCGTTGTTACTGAGTTTGGTTATGTTTGTAAATATTCAAGATATTTTGTACACTTGTGTGTTCCCTAAAACTGCGTAATTCAGCCTTTTTTACATTGTATCATTAGGCCGCAATGTTGTTTTAGTTTTTTTTTTGTCAATTTGCAATAAACTAGTTACATATAAAAAGTGGGCGCTTATTCAGATAACCGCCCACTTTTTGGACCGTGCCATTATATGTATACGGGGCCAGGACACTAACAGTATTTATCTATACAGTGCCATCTATATAGCACCCTGTATATGTACGATTTGGGGGGTGTTTCTCATGCAACGCATCACACCACAGCGAAACGCAACGAATGCGGAACTGACTTTGCGACCGCTTGGCAAAAAAGGCAAAGGTCTGTGACCTGATTAAGACTTTAAATTACTTGAAAATATTGTGTACAAAATGCCAGCTGGACAAGGGTTATCATGTTTAATATAGTAGCATGGTATATCAACTGGATGGCTGCTACACAAGGATTAGGGCTGCGGACCGGTACACTGTACCGGTCCAATACCGTAAAAATCGTTTCGGTACAGGTCCAAAATACCGGATCATGAAGTAACGAGTATATACCGAAATAGCTAGTTTACACCATGTATATGACTAAAGATAGGTAAATCCTATATAGCTACCACAAAGACGAAAAATTAGCACTGGAAAAGACGTAAACACCGTCGATTGATTTGAGATCCTCAGTCTCACGAGACATCGCGAGAGTGTGGCTGATCCAGGGTTGTGATTGGTCAACAAACTCAAATCAGGTCAGAGGTCAGTCATTTTCCCTTCCCTCCAACACTTTATTATTGTTTCTGTGTCATGATTGAAAAAGTGAAGAACACGTGTTAATTTGTCAAATTGTTCAGGTACAGGTACAGGTCCGGACCTGTACCTAAACCTCTGTACCAGTACCTGTACCTGTACCTGATGTTACGTTTAGGTACGCAGCCCTAACAAGGATGCTAAGGCGTGTCCAAAAATGGGAACAACATCTGACAAAGAGCTCTATGCTGGTCTCCCAAAATTGACGGCAAAAATACGAGCTAGGCGACTACGGTTTGCCGGCCACTCACTGAGGAACTGCAGGGAAATAACCTTGTCCTATGGACCCCATCAGATGGGAGAAGGAGGCCGGGAAGACCACCCCTCACTTACCCAGACGTGCTGCGAAGGGACGTTGGCCTTCGGGCTCAAGACATGGGAAAGGCGATGCAGGACAGAGACTACTGGGCAGCCATGGTGGTTCGGGTGGCAGAGGAGAACTGGCACCCGACTTAAGTCAAGTAAGTCAAGTGAGTCAAGTAAGTCATAGTATATCATTGTATCTTACCGTTGAATCGTGCAGCCCGACCCGGTAGTCCTCGGCAGTGCTCCCGTGCTCCTGGATGACTTTCATCAGGTAGTCGTGGACCCTCCGGCTCTTCACGTCAGCAAGATGCCCTCCCAGCGTTCCGCAGTGGGCCTTGGCTTCGGCAGCCGTCTTCCTGATGTTCACCACCGTGAAATGTGTGCTCTGCTGTTCGGCAGCTCCAATCCCGTCTCCTAAAGAAGACAAGGATGGCGCAACGGTTAGAGCGTTGGACTCAGAACCGAGAGGTCACGGGTTCGATACTCACCGAGGCCCGACGTTTTGCCCTTGGAAAAGGCACTTTACACGACTTCCCTCCCTGTACAGTGAAGTGACGCCCACCGAGCCTCTTAGGTTAGTTGCACAAGACCATACAAAAGTCCCTGTACTTTTTTGTTGTGTCAATAAAGAATCTGTCTAACTGTGTGCCAAAAACACAATACAGATTTGGTTCGCCGATGTGACAGCATCTGCACATTGGCCACTGAGAGCCGTTAATTTTTTTTTTAAGAATACAAAACAACTTTCGAAACACAGACATAGCAGAAACTTATAGATAACGCCACTCCATTTCATTTGATCTTTCAGAAAACTACATATAGCCACTTCGGACATTAATATAAGTTGAAAAAATTTGAGGGTGCCGTCACAAAGTCTTGTGATTACATGTTTAAAAAAAGGTAAACCTTACCGCATCCCGGCACGTCGCAGTCCTCCCACCTCTTGGCCGGGTCGGTAGTGTAGCACCAGGCGGTGGTGTGGCCGGACGGGTTGCGGCAGTAGTTGTGGTCCTTGCCGTCTGGAGGCTTGTAGGACGGCTTGTGCGGGGACCTACTGTCCCAACGCTGACAGGTCCGGCCGGACGCCGTGACGGAGACGGTCCCGCGGTACGACTTCCCGTTCCCCATCCGGCACTCTGCGGGGATCGAGGACCAACGGCAAAACCATCTGTGGTTAGAACTAAGTCGTAGCTACCTACTTACTACCTACCTACTTACCTACCTAAATACCTACCTAACTACCTAACTACCTAACTAGTACCTCACTACCTAACTATATGTCACTACCAACATCAAAACGATTTGCGGTTGGAAATAACTACCTAACTACTTACTACCTACCTACCAATCTACCAATCTACCTACCTACCTAACTAACTAACTAGTACCTCACTACCTAACTATATGTCACTACCAACATCAAAACTACCTAGTACATGTAGTACCTAACCTACCTAACTACATGTACCTATCTAACTACCTACCTACTAGTACCTAAATACCTACTTAGTACCTAACTACCTATCTAACTACCTACCTACCTTCTTAGTACCTAACTGCCAAACTACCTACCTACCTTACTACCTAGTACCTACCTACCTACCTACCTAACTTCCTACCTACCTACCTACTTAGTACCTAACTGCCTAACTACATGTAACTACCAACATCCAGGCACTCTGCAGGGAGAACCAACATAAATTTGATGCGTCTAGACAAACCCTGTATTACAAGCATGATCTGTTCCCACATTTTCAATTGTACAAGAAAAGTCAGCGAAGGTTAGACATTCTGGTAATAAGCTAAAATTAAAATGTTGCCATGTGGTATTCTCTTTTGTGTGTTCATCAAGCTGAAACGTTCTACTTTAACGTTTGTCCTCCATTGGGGTACGAAAATGGATACGGAAATGGAGATGGGCACCGCCCTACGCTCTGCATAACAGCACGGGAGACCTGTGAGAGACCTGTGAGAGACCAAGAGCAGACAAAACCGATTTACCAATAAATCAAGAACCGTTCACAAAAAAGACGACACTTACCACATCCAGGTATGGCGCAGTTCTCCCACCTCTTGGCCGGGTCGGTAGTGTAGCACCAGGCGGTGGTGTGGCCGGACGGGTTGCGGCAGTAGTTGTGGTCCGTGCCGTCAGGAGGCTTGTAGCTCGGCTTGTGCGGGGACCTACTGTCCCAGCGCTGACAGGTCCGGCCCGACGCCGTCACAGACACCTTCCCGCGGTACGTGCTTCCCGACCCTTCCAAACACTCTGTGGACAGGTTACAAGAAGATTGGTTAAAACTTAACACGACTTTCCTCACTTCACTCAGGTGAAAATGAGTACCTAGCTTCGGTTAGGGGCGTCTTATCGGATGGGACGTTAAAATGGATGTCCCGTGTTTGAGGAGAGACACACTTCGGTAGGTGTTTCCAGGCCCTTCCAAACACTCTGTGGGCAGGGTACAAGAAGATTGGTTAAAACTATTTCCTGAGAGGGGTGGAGTATGCTGTATACATCAGGGACCATCACCCTTCACTGAACCGCGACGGGGGACGACATATCATCGTCTACCTTTGACCCAGTGTTGACGTCACACTTCAAAGATGCTTTTTGTGTTGACAACATTAATATAAGTTGAAAAAAAACCCTTACCACATCCCGGCACGTCGCAGTACTCCCACCGCTCCCCCGGATCCGTGGTATAGCACCACGGCCCGCTGGCCCGGGAAGGGTTCCGGCAGTAGTTCTGGTCCAGCCCGTAGTTTTGGTAGCTCACCGGCTTGAACTTGTGCGAGTGCGGCGTCTATAATGATATGGGATTTATTAGAAACATCTCACAGCCAGAAGGATGAATTACATGTCCCGTACATTGTAAAAACAACTTGTGACAATTCAGGTCATTATATACTAAAGTTTAAAATATCAGTTTCATTAGAAGTACTAATTTAAAAAAAGACGTATAACGGCATGTATGTGTAGTAGGGTTGCATTTCAGAGTGCTGTTTAACCCTTGTCCTGTGGAGCCCAACAATTGTAGTTTTGCACATACAGTACCATCCATATGTCACCCTGAATAGGTACAACTTGGGGGTATTTCTTGTGCAACGCATCACACCGCAGCGAAACGCAACGAATGCGCAAGTAACGACGCCACCACAGGGCAAAAAAAAAGTCAAGGGACTGTGACCTGATTAAGACATGAAATTATTGAAAAAATATTGTGTAAAAAATGTCAGCAGGACAAGGGTTAAAAGCCGCACGAGGTGAGGCAGAGGGCTTTTGGAATACCTGACTGGCCCACGGCTGGCACGACTTCCCGGACTTAGTCACGGCGATGGTCCCGCGGTAGAGAGTCCCTTTGTAAACCGCGCAGTCTGGGGGGAGACAAGGCCGGGGAAAGAGATACATGAAGCTGCGGCAGTGAGATACTCCGATTCTGCTACACACACACAAGCAGAGACACACACACACACACACACACACACACACTCACACAGAAGTAAGACTTACTACATCCCGGCACGTTGCAGCTATCCCATCTCTTGCCGAGGTCCGTGGTGTAACACCAGGGTGCGGTGTGGCCGGACGGGTTCCGACAGTAGTTCTTGTCCAGGCCGTACTTCTTGTACTTGTCCGGGCGGAACTTGTGGGAGTGCGGGTCCTGACTGGCCCAGCGCTGGCAGGTTTTCCCCGTCACTGTTGTGGCGAGGTTCCCGCGGTAAGACTCTCCCTTGTACACCAGGCAGGCTTCAGCTGTAACACACGGGGGAAACAAGCATGTCAAATTAGCCTTCTTCGCAGACTTGTTGGGCGGCGGCGTTAATTTTTTTTTTGGTCGGGGACCGACGCCAGTTATGTCGCCGAGGGATTTTGCCGGAGGGAGACGGTTTCGCGGCTCCACATATCTGCGACAGAGGCTCATGTAAAATATGCAAACCTATGATTACACAGACATTGCTATTAAGTGTGCTACCGGTAGTTTTGTATTACTATATTACTTCATTTTCATTATTTTTTCTTGTTTATTGTAACAGTTACTCATCTGATTATTAAACACTGTTTCGTGTTTTGGAACACAATGGCAGGTTATTTTTACTGGAAGGAAACGTTTCGAGATCCGTCCATTGCAATGCACGCCAGAATGGTGACCACAGAAACGTGTTACAGTACCTCCCATCCCCATCGGGTCCACACTGCGGCGGGATCGGGCTTCAACACTGGCTGCAGTGCAGATGGCAGCCGCCAGGGGGAGCAGCAGAACCACCCCCATGGTGCGCATGTCTGGGACGCCCTCAGGTAGGACTATGTCGTACTGCAGTGGGGAAAAATAAAAAAAAAAAGTGAGATTTTTAAAATCTTTTCCTGAGTTTTCTTTACCCGCACGTAGTCATGACTCCACCATCGAACCTCCCAACACGTAGTTTAGTTATGGAACTGAATGTCATTTGCTATCATTCACACTTTTCCATGTAATAAATTAATAGATGAATAAAATTTTAGTACCCATTTCTGATATTGCAATCATACCGGTTTGCATACTGCCGAGAGTACTAATATATATAAAAAAACAACAACACGAGACTGAGCTGCATCTTCACATCTGCTTGAAGGCCAGTTTTTGTTAGCCTCTACCAGGCTTTGGGAGGCGGCTGGAAGAGTAGAAATTGGCCAAATAGAGAGATAATATGCCAGGGGAGTTGGTATGCTAGAGAGAACAGTTTGCCGCTTGGCCGATTTCAACTCTTTCCAGCCCCCTTCCGAAGCCTGATAGAAGCTAAATTTCTGTACCTATATTGTGTAGCAGGTATAGCAGCCCCTTGGCGCGTTTCAACCCAGTTCCTGTACCTGTATAACCGGTACAACAGCCCTACTGCATATCCACCAGGCTGTCAATCTAACTTAATTACGACTGGAGTCATTTAGATCCAGTATTTACCAACCGCCAAAATGTAAACCAACTTTACGGTGTGCCCGTGTCAACAAAATCAAAAAGTACCGTAAAACCTGCTCAAGCTACTTAATATATGGTTTTGAGGATATGCGGTCAGACACCATTTCATCGGTGGCACTTCTGAAATCTCAACTTTATTTTATATCCAAAACTGAAAAAAACTGAAAAATACAATGCTTCACTTAATTACCAAAACTAAAAAAAATCCAACTTTTCCTTCCCAAGACCAGTTAGTACTTCTATGACAAAAGTCTCCTCGAAAAGTCATAATGTTAACGTTTGACCCCCATTACAACAACGCCCCCTTTTCTGTCAATCAAAAGCTGTTGAATGTTCCGACCAAAACCGGAGTATAGATTCACTTTAAGCCAAAAATGAGTTACTCAAGCAACTGGATATGGGTTTGGAAACGGTCAGACGTTTCAGCTAGCTTCCACTACCTTTCGTCGGTGACACTGGTGAGATCTCAAGCTTCACTTTAGTTCTAAAACTGAAAAATCCAACGTTTTTAAAACTAAAAAAAATCAATCGCTTCCCTTCATTACCAAAACTGACAAATTCATCGTTTTCTTCCCAAGACAAGCTCACCAGTCAGTACTTGGATATGAAAAAAGTCCCCTCGAAAAGTCATAATGTTCGATCTCCACTGTGACACCGCCCCTTTTTCTGTCAGTCAAAACCTGTCATGTGCGCCGACCAAAGAATGGGATTGTACCTTCAAACTTTCCAGAATCGTGGCCATAGATGTCGAAGTGTTTTGGTGTATCTTAAAACCAAAGAATTACAATGCGGTCTTTCTTAATGGCAAAGGCATGTTTGGCGTGCACATGTCCATAAAGCTAAAATTTTCTTCTGTAACGTTTGACCTCCATTGTGACAACGCCCCTTTTTCTGTCAATCAAAAGCTGTTAAGTACGCTGACCAAAACTACCGGATCATACCTTCTTTTTGTTTCTAAAAGTGAACAACTCAACAAAATATCTGACCAGTCGGTGCGTTTATGGCAATTGGCAATATATTCATGATTCAATATGGCAATATATTCATAATTCATAAAGTCATAACGTTCTACTTAACGTTTCATCTCCACTGTGACGACGCCCCATTTTCTGTCAAAAAAAAAAACTGCCGAATATGCCGACCAAAAGTATCATATCATAGCTTCACTTCATTTTCCTTCACTCAAAATAATAACTCTGAAAAGGACTAGTGCTATAGCTTCACTTTATTTTCCCACACTCAAAAGAATAATGCTGAAAAGTGCAATCATATTGAAGGACGCGGCCCGCCCCGGCCCCAGCGCCCAGCAAAACCAGCGCATCGCACAGCCCCAAGGCCTTTCACAGGTAGGGTGTATGCTGTCCTTTCTTTTTTAGAAACCAATGAATAAAAATGAAAACCTTTAAGAATATTGCAGGATGTTCAGAAACAGAAATCTACGTGTTTGCGTAACCGTGCAATACACAGGACATGTTAACTGGCAGCCGGCGCTCTTTCCAGTTCTTGCTGGCGAGCGGGCGGCGACCAAACTGAATTTGTGTGCTAAAAGGGTCCGAGCTTTTTTGCGCCCAGTCTGGCACTGCAGTTTGCAGCCTGCTACGGAGACTAACGTTGCTGTTAGCCTCCGTAGCAGGCTTATAGAACTGGAGGTTTGGTGGTCTTCGGCTGTTTTCTGATTAGCCCAGTTCTAAAAACGGGGGTAATTCAACCAGGCTGGCTATGTTGTCAATACGCAATCAGAAAATAGCAAATAAAAGCTCCCAAAGACCCTGAAGACCCCCAGAACCACCAGTTTTTGGCGTGCTATGGATCGGAGGCTATGGAAAGAGAGTCAAAAGGAGATCTGTACTCACCAGGCCGGAAACACGTCGGTACCTGCAAACTGCGGTGCCAGACTGGACGCAAAAAAGCCCGGAAGCTTACTTTGTAGGCCAAACCGAGCCTGAGGGCTGGTTATTATATATATAACGAATCTTTATTTGCATGTTCGTGCCTACGGGGCTAAATGCATACATCGGACCATGATGTTACATATATACATCATACTGAGTAACATAGTACATAGGATAGAAGGATAAAATACAAAACAAAGGTCTTGATGATTCTCTTTCTAAAGCAGCTGGAGATGAATTCACATAGTTTTTCTATTGTGTGGTCATTACTGGTAGACATGAGATGACCGAATATCTCTTTAATTCGTTGTTCTACTTTTGCACAGCCGAGCCCTGGGATTGGTTAATTTAAAACTAACGTCACCTTCTAGTGACAAAACCTGTTTTACGAGTGTCCAATATTTAATCTCATATAGATGTACCCAGGTTTCTGCACTTTTGCTTTAATCTAGCCTCCACATCATGCCAAAAACTGGGGGTTTGGGGGGTCTTTAGGGTCTTTGGGATCTTTTATGTGCTATTTTCTAATTGCATATAGACAGCATAGCCGGCCTGGTTGAATTACCCCCGTTTTTAGAACTGGGCTAATCAGATCACCGAACCCCCAGTTCTATAAACCTGCTACGGAGGCTAGCTTCAATCGCTGTGGGTGTGCAGTTCGCTAGCTACTACATGAAAACACATTTGTACCCTTATCAGCCCTGTTAACATTATATCAAATGATTTGTTAAGAATCATGCCCAAAATTTTTACTGTCGTTAAATATGTTATCGTCCGGGTGTCAGCACGCATGCGCGCCAACGCCCCCTTTGTTGCGTGGAATTCGTTCTTTCCCATCCTCGTGGCTCTGCGAACGTACCCTCCAGTGGAAATCCTGTCTGCAGATCTTGTTAGGTCGGGCTAATTGTACATTGCCTACAGCCAGTGGTGCTGGGTGGTGGGTGAACGGGGCTATAACTTTCGATAACTTTTTCCTGTTTTCTTTAAAATATAATGCTCACCGTGTTTTCCCCTCTACCCGGGATGTGTACGAGTAATTTACTTTTTCGTAAAGTTGCAGTGGTCGTTTTCATTCATATTTGTTCATTCGCGCAGGTTTCGGCGTTTTTACTGTCATCAGCTGCGACAACGCCCCCCCCCCCTTTTCCGTCGATTAAACTCGTCACTCGTGCATTGCGACAAACGGCCGAGGTATCTCCTTGGACACAGTTTTGGCTAATATCTTTTGCAAAAACAAACTCAAAACCTTCTCTCCACGCAGAGGTTGTGGAGGAATGATCGTTAGCTTTTCATACATATGGCCGGGGTTTTTTTTGCCGTTTTTTTTGCTACCCCCGTCGATGACCAGCGACCTTCTCTGGCTATTGGATATTGTCTTGCCACCGAAATGGACCTGCTTAGAGATTACTCAAAACCTGCATATCCGAAATGTTTCTGATATGTTTACGCCTGTCTACAGTCGTGTTCTGTTGTTCTGTTTTGAGAGTGAAAGTTCAGACTGTGTGCCGACAACTGGCGTAAGTTACAGTTTGGCCCCGGGGATCAGACCTGCCTCCAGGACTCCAACACACACATCTGTTTCAGAGTTTACAAGTTTTGCTGTAACGCCCCAAACATTTCATTACCTGGATGTCTAACTTGCATCGGCGTGCCCTAAACATTGACATAAACTCGCATCAGTGGGGTCGCGTGGCGTAGCGGCAGCGTGCTCGACAGGTCCCGAGTTCGAGTCCTGACATGCCGCCGATCAGGCTTCGGGAGGCGGCTGGAAAGAGTAGAAATCGGTCAAATAGAGAGAAACATGCCAGAGGAGTTGGTCTGCTAGAGAGAATACTTTTTTGCAGCACCTCCCTCGGCATGTTATCTCTCTATTTGGCCGAATTCTACTCTTTCCAGCCGCCTCCCGAAGCCTGGTAGAGGCAAAAAAAAAGCTCAACAATAAGCACTTTTTCTTCTTTTACGCTGACCTTTTTCTGACCTCCCCGACGCTTCAGGTCAGAGATATTTTCTCAGTGATTTGACAATTACGTCTTTCTCTTTGTGTTTCCAAACCTTCAGGGCAGAAGTTTCTTCACAGTTATTTAACAATTAGGCCATCTGAGTCGGTCTCCTTTTGTTTTTTGCGAAGTTACATATTTTTACATTTTTGTATGTATGTAAGAAAATGTCAAAGCAGGACACGTTTAAACACGTCATGTCATGCAAAAACGAATGTACGACAGTAGACAACCTATGTAATTATGTTTCCAGATGTTTTAAAAAGAGAGAAGAAAGAGCAACTAACAGTAGATGATAGGTAGTATATAGTATTGTTGTAATTATAGATTCCTAGCACTTTTCATTAGTATATAGCGTTCCATTATGCAATACTCATGTTTGGCATACTGGATACCCTCTTGTGCATTTAGCCCATCTGGGCAAGAACATGCGATAAAGATTCATATCATATCATTAACTTTCCTCAGGGTAAAACTGTAGCTACCCGCACCTGCAGACCTGCATGTCTACCCATTTCTTTGTTCCTGTCTGCACTTTTCATAATTAAGATTGAAGGCTGAGAACTTATAGCGTCTGGGCCTTTTGTTCCTTAATAATTGCCCCTTAAGATCCCCGCAAGCCTTTATGCCATCCTCCTTGAAGCCAGGGCCATTAAGTGCATAGGTCATCTTAAGAGACGGCAGGCGACAGTGTCTTTTGTTCATCATATAATTGGCCCCTGAAGACACTCTCACTTTTTCATAATTTCTATGTCATGCCCCTCAACTCTAAAGCCAGGCTGCACTGTAAGGGTGGCAAAAGTTTTGACAGGAACTTCGAACTTGATAATATATTTAAAAAAAATGTTAACATAATATCAATATCTTTAAACATTAGCTTCTTTCCAATGTTTCTAAAGCACCGTTTTAGAAACACATTCGCATTCTTATACCATGTAAACGTACAAGCGGTACAGCATATATATGATTTAGCTTTATTTTTCATTCATTTATTTTTATTCAATGTATACATTTCAACCAGTCGATCCAAACCAATTTTCTCGTGTCCTCCCTTGTCTGTGGCCTTTCTGTTTGTATTAAACTCCATTCTCAAACCTTCCGTACATCCAACATTTAACCATAATTCATGGAGAGCCAAACAATGTTTCTGCAAACAGCAAAAAGGCAACTCAACTTTGTTTTCAGTGCTGTGACGTTACTGAATAGGCCACCATGTTAAATAAATCACATGGCTGCTTAATGAGTTCTTCGCCTTCGTCTTTGATACTCCCAAATAACCCCGCGAGGGGTGCCGTTAGGGGGGGAGGAGGTCAAGGCTAAGGCGGGCAGGCCGCCAGCCCGGCCCGGAACGACTCAACATTGGGAGCCGTTACTACCGGGCCCGGTAAGGAGTTCCACTGTGGGATGGTACAGGGAAAAAAAGAAAATCTGCAGGTGTCGGTGCGTGTATTAATAGTGCGGTATTTGAGTGCATGACTCCCTCGGGTACGCCCCTGTGTGGGCTGCAAAAAACTCTCGGTTTGGGTGTTGACTGTAACTATATTATGAACTATTTTAAAACATGTTGTAAGTTAAATGCTGTGAGTTAAATGAACTATGACCAGTCACAGCCTATAAGAAAAAGAGGAGTAATATATTTTATTTAACCAAGATGGATATTTCACTGCAACGCCGGTATGATACTATTGCATATACCTAATGCACCTAATGAATAACAATGTAAGGTTAATTGTCTGGGGCATGTCACTTTGCAATGTGCAGCTCTCAGCCTTTTTTGGTGTGCAGTTTCTCTCGCGAGAGCCCACGAGATTTCATTATATAGACATTTATCAGCATAAATCAGTACCTTTACCGCTTCAATGCACACCGGTTCTGTGTTCAGACTTCCAAAGTAAACCTTAGTAACACAATTTTATCTTGATCCAGTGTTCACAATGGTTAATACTCCTTCCTTTGTGGATATCCGTAATTTGACCTTGAACGTGTGCAGGGCTTAACACACACAGAATAAATAAAAGAATTAAAGGCTTATTCATCAAAACACATAGCAGCCAAAGGCTGAAGTGCGTGTTTGGATACACATAGTAGATTAAAAAGTACCCTATTCAAACTCATTTAACGCAATTAAAAGATTCTTAAAACCGACAGGCCAGTCGGGTGTGTAGTACAAATAAGAACTAAACGGTCTTAACTATCCCGTGGTGCATCGCGCCCAGACCCGGAAATGCACGGCGCCAGACCGGCATGCAGCACGTGTGGTGCGACCAGGTGTTGCCACGTCTTACCTGGACACGTCTTACCTGGGCAGGTCACACCTGTGTAAGTCATACCTGAGCACGTCATACCTGTGCAGGTCTGTTTTCACCTGTACACTTCTGGTTTCACTTGAGTACCAACCTGTGTGGCTTCTCCACTGTCAGATCCATCCTAATTCCAGTACCAGTCATACCACAACGTTGTATAGTCTAGTTCTGCAGACCGCGTTGAAGGCGGCATGAAGCTACAGCAGGTGTACCTGGCAGCCGTGGTGCTGGCTGTGATGGCCTCAACGCTGGCCGACGAGGAGGCTAAGAAAAAGGTTGGTACACAGAACAGTGATTTCGTGTTTCAGTGCATGTTCGTATTGATTTCTTTGTAAACAATACTCATGTTGGTATCTAGATACCTTTGACATTTTATCCAAAGGAAATATTATGCATTTCGTCACCTTAAGGTCTGCAAGGAGGACTAGGTTTAGCTGTAGGGTGCTGGACTTAAATATCTCCTTTTATTACCAAAGATAACGTAAAATATGTAATAAAGACCACTGAAAAGGCTTTATCAAAATACGCAATGTCACCGAACGTACATTTTCTAAGGCAAGGCGTTTAGTACACGTAGAACCATTGCTTACAGTAGAATGAATGCTAATGAGGTAAAACGCATGAATATTCCGTATGGTGCAGACAATTAGTCTGTACATGACAGGGGCATCGAACTGGGGGAGGGGGGCGTTACCATGTACGGGCAAAAACAAGGGACTGAATAAACTCACAGCATAGTAACAACATGATCCCCGCGTGTCAACATGTGGCAGGGGAAGTAGGATAAAGGTAGCATCTACAAAAACGTTGTGGTCCTGAATTTGGAGAGTCTAAGTCTGAACGGTGCTGATGTTGCTTTACTGCGTTAGAACGTAAAACAACAAGGGGGGGGGGGCGTTACCATGAAAGACAAAAACAAGGGACTGTACAGCACACTAACGACATGATCCCCGCATGCTAACATGGGGCAGTAGACAGCAAGATACATGCAGAATTTGTGCCAAACACTGGTGTTGACCATTTGGAGAGTCTAAGCCAGAAAGGCGCTTTTGTAGTGTTCCTGTGTTAGAACGTAAAACATGGAAAACACGACCCGGAAGTGACCGTTCCATTGTTATTGTCCCGGGCGCATTCGTTGTTAAGGTAAGAGAACAAATTTGGGGTGAACAGTAGTGGGTGGGTTGTCTATATACACAAACGTTGTATAGTTATAACATAAGGTGAGGAATACATGTATATTAATTAAGAACATGAGGCGAGTATGAATGGGGAGGGGGGCATGCGGAAACGTAGCCTACAGAACCGGTACTGGCACGGCACAACACGTGACGTCACGGGTCAATGACCTGAGGACAATAACAGTCCCGGGTAGGGCTGCGTACCTAAACGTAACATCAGGTACAGGTACAGGTACTGGTACAGAGGTTTAGGTACAGGTCCGGACCTGTACCTGTACCTGAACAATTTGACAAATTAACACGTGTTCTTCACTTTTTCAATCATGACACAGAAACAATAATAAAGTGTTGGAGGGAAGGGAAAATGACTGACCTCTGACCTGATTTGAGTTTGTTGACCAATCACAACCCTGGATCAGCCACACTCTCGCGATGTCTCGTGAGACTGAGGATCTCAAATCAATCGACGGTGTTTACGTCTTTTCCAGTGCTAATTTTTCGTCTTTGTGGTAGGATTTACCTATCTTTAGTCATATACATGGTGTAAACTAGGTATTTCGGTACATACTCGTTACTTCATGATCCGGTATTTTGGACCTGTACCGAAACGATTTTTACGGTATTGGACCGGTACAGTGTACCGGTCCGCAGCCCTAGTCCCGGGGGAACACACGTCATCCCCAAGCAGATGTTAGGTTGTGGATTATCGGTGTTCTGTTTGGAGATATTAAAGCGCTGGCTACAGGGTTCTACCATGGGGTCCTACATTATATAGCCATATACACGCACAGTCTCCACTAGAATAACAACGTTACCGCTGACACATCAGTAAGATTTAGCCCAGTAGGGAGAATTTGCCATGATAATTTTTCATGATGAATGATAATTTGCCATGAGAGATCAGCTACCGTAGTCCATTTGCTTCGGAGGGGGAAATTTGTCTCCCTTTTTTGCTGACAATGAGCCGAACTGGAGGCTAGTACACCACCTCATTTCTGGTCCCTAACCTAAGTATTATTGTTGTACAGTCTCCCAGAAATACTAGTTCAGTCATGATTACCGGTGTAATATTATAAGCTGTAGCAAGTTATTTTCTCCTACTGTTATGTCTGCCACTTGATTCTTCACAGTTATAGATAATGTGCTGTATGCGTGTGTTTAGTCACGTACGCAACGTTGTTTATGGACGTCAAGCAGTAATGATGCCTTACAGGCAACCAATGTGATTTCAGGGTGGCAAAAGTCCCTGGATGCTCCAACGTTTTGGTTTGTTTGTTTGTATGTTTGTTGACTGACAAATGCAGCTACGGGAGCGGCTGGACCACCTTGACCCAGACCATGACGTGGTGGTGACGCTCCCTAAGTGTATGTTTATTTATTTGTTTCTTTGTTTGTTTGTTTGTTTAGCTCTGGGAGAGGCTGGAGCACCTTGACCCTGACCATGACGGAGTGGTGACGCACCCTGGTTGTTTGTTGATTTATTGCATTGTTTGTTTGTTTTTCTGTTTGTGTAGCTGTGGGAGCGGCTGGACCATCTTGACCCTGACCATGACGGACTGGTGACGCAGGAGGAGTTGAAGAACTTTGCATTTCGGGAACGGAACAGGGACCTCTGGGAAGACGCGGACGAGCAGGTCAGAAATATGATAGCTTCTTAGTGTCAAAGGTCAATATTACAAATTAGGCAGGGCATCGCACATTTTGGGCATTATGTTTGCAGAAGGAAACATATAGTTTTTGCTCAGTTTCTTCTTCTCCGAACAAATAAGTTCATTGACCAGGACCAGACGTCTGTCACCATGGTAACTATTACTGTAGCAGTGTTGGGTTACATTTTGTAGCAGGACAGAGGTAGGGGGCTGCTCACCATGAATATATGAATGTGTTTGAGGAAGAATGAACTGAGCAATAATTTGTTGGGATAGACCATGTGAAGATTAACAGTTTTCATTTACGTTTCAAATGTAAATTTGTAGTAACCATCCAATCTTGTACTGTTAACGACTTTTCCTTCCTAATAGGTAATATATCTATGTAACAAAATAAACTTTAAAAAATGAATAAACAGGAGATTTTTGCTTTTCTCTTTGGCTTTACTCCAGTGGGATTCCATGGAAGTTCCTCCTGGTGAAAAACTGACGTTTCAGCAGCTGAAGGAGAAATTCTACACCGACGGTGAGTCAACCTTAATTCCAAGCTTTAACCTACATACTTCCCAATTCCAACCTCTTGTTTGTCAGTTGCTTTGTACTTCATTCCAGAAGCCAGACCTGATGATAATGCAGTCTATAATACCCAGCAGTTAGAAATGTAGAATAGATTGCACTTGTAGTTTTGCTGTTTGATAGTTGTTGCCACCATATTCATTCATATATTTCTCCATCCATTCACTCACCGATCCATTCATTCACTCATTTATCCATCCATTCATTCACTCATTATTTATCCATTTATTCACTCCCTCCTTCATTCCTCCAGAGTTTCCCGAAGACGAGGGCCCGTTCGGCCGGACGGTTCAGCAGGACCACACCCGCTTCAACGCCTCCGACCAGAACCAAGATGGCGCCCTGGACAAGGAAGAGTTCCTCGCCTTTCTGTGGGCGGAGGAATACCCGCACATGCACGACCTCATCACACTGGTGTGTATCCATACGCCTTAACACCACCCTTCAGACTAGGCAAGCAAAAAACAAACAGCACTAAAAAAGCCTTCACAGAACTGCTGCAGCATGGAACTCTCTACCACATGGGCTACAAACAGTGTCATCACATGAGAAGTTCAAACAAGGCCTACTAAAGCACATGAGGGACATGAATAAGCAAATCACATACAATCTTACACATTTCTCTTTTAAAAACTGTATGTAATGTAACTTAATGTAATTGTAAGTGATGTATTGTAATGTTTTTATGTACTCCACTCTCCCCTAGAAGAACAGCTGACAACCACGGGTGGGAAGCTAAAGGAGAGTTGTTCCAAAATAACCCTGTTCTAACCCTAACACACACATGCACTACCTGTCTAGCTGATCACACTTGTACACGTTCTTACATGATCATACACCGTAGCGCTTTACAACTGCCAGACGTCTATACACACGACAGGCTTTTAAAATATCGTGTCCTTCTCTTTTTCAGGAAACTATTGAAGACCTGGACAGGAATGGCGACGGAGCCGTCAGCTACAATGAGTACAGGGGTGAGAACATTCTTCTGCTGTATCTTACTACATATATCTGAAATCCATTACGTTACAAAACTGACTCGGCTAGACAAACTGTAAAAATACATAGGGACCTGTGATTTTTGGCCACTACTCAAACAGTTCAAAAAGCTCATCGGTCACCATGGACACTAGTCATATCAATCCCAAACAGTATGGTCACCGACAGCGCCAATAGCATTTAAATTCAACAAGCAACAGTGTGTGTGGGGGGGGGGGGGGGTGCAGAAGTGATATTAGTCATTTTATGGCTTCTAAACACCTATCTGTGCATGTTGCATAGATTTACTCAGACTACATGTTTATGGACTTCAACCATGAGACCTGTATCTTGCTATATTGTGTCTGACACTGACCCCTTCCCTCATGACCTCAATGACCGATTTTAACATTTAATGAGCACACAAATGCCAGAAATGACCCAAACAAATAAACAAAAAAAGACCAACTAGAAAAGTAACATTTGCAAACAAATGCGTACTATAAAATTGCAACATTATGTAACCAAACACCAATCACCATGGTGAGAGGCAGTCTGGTTTAGGTCATTGACCTGGTCAGTGTTTGGAACGGAAGAAGAGGAAACAGAGCAAAAACAATATGTTTTCCTTCGGGAATGTGTTTTCCTTCGGTATTAAAACATAACAAACAAACAAACAACCCCATTTCTGCCGCAGGAGAGGATGAGGGTACGGCGCATGGCGGTGACTTCCAGGAAGACCCCGAGTTCCAGGAATTTGACAAGGACGCGGACGGGAAGCTGAGCCACGCGGAGGTCAAGGAGTGGGTCCTGGGGCCGACCTTGGACATGATCAAGGAGGACGAGGAGAAGGTCAAGGACGTCTTGTCCAAGCTGGACAAGGACGAGGTGAGGAGTTTTTATGTGTAGATTGTTTTGATTCAGCTTTTAACAATAGCATGTATTGAGGAAAGAAATGCCAATCCGTTCCACCACAAATAAATTCATATACCTAATCAAAGAAGTTATTAGTAACAAGCTGCACAAAAATTAGATACGGAGGGTTCTGTGTTTTGTATCCTTCATAGCAGATCACCGGGTTAATTGCTTCATATTCACTTTTTTCTTTTAGGTCAGTTTTCAAACAGCAGGGTAGCCTCATTCAAGGTTTTCTACAGAAAACACAGTCAAGTTTGTCTAAGACGACTACCTAGCTAGTGGACGGAAAAAAAAAAGCTTTTGATATGGCCAGATGGCCGTCTTGTAGAGGTTTTGGCGCTTGGGCAATTTTGACTGTACACGGAATCAATAACATTCCTTTAATTAGATAGGCATTTCTTTGGGTTTTAACTAATACACTATCCATGCTGATACTTGTCTTATCTGTTCCCTTCTAGGACGGGAAACTGACCCGGTCCGAGATCGAGGCTGACCCGGAAGTGATTGACACCCTGAGGTACGATGATGATGACGACGGATTCATACATGACGAGTTTTGAGACTTTCAATTTTTTTGCCCCTCAAAACTTTTTCCTTTTTTTAAATGTACAGTTGTTTTTTTGACACCACATTACTTCAACTTTTCATGATTACATTTTAGATGCCACCTTAAGATTTAAACCGATAAATTTTTATGTTTGAAATCATGTGAAGTAGATTCTTAATCAGAATGTTTTCTTGTTATATTTGAGTCAACAAAAACAAGTTTTTGTAAACCTATTGGAAAGCAATGGCTATTTCATGGTGAATGGAAGCTTTAAGATTTAAGTATATGTTTGTAACTTTCAATTCATGTGAAGTAGCTTCTGGGTTAGAATGTCTTCTTGTCATATTTGAGAACCAAAGAGTGAGTTTTGTTGTAAATCCATTGGATAGCCAGAACTATTCTTGATAAATAGAACTTTATCCGTTGCTATAGCTGTGATTTTTCCAACTGAATCCAACTCAAGAAGTCCATACATGGAATCTATCCCAGATATTCACTTACCTTTTCATCCATCCACCCATTTACCCATCTCTCTATCCATCCACCCATCCATCTACCCACCCACCCATCCATCCATCCATCCATCCATCCATCCATCCATCCATCCATCCATCCACTCTTCCATCCATCCATTCATCTTTCTAATCATGTTTCAATCATTTTCTATTCTGTATTCAAACTTCCAAACCTTTCTCTATCAGTAAATGCTGTCTCACTACCCACAATGCACTGAGACCGACACACTTTCCCCGCAACATGTGGACTTTATTCCAGTGTTGTGACGTCACTGAAGACTGTGTAAAATAGACCACATGATCATATGGCTGATGACGTAAAAATAAAGCCCGTCTCGCCGGAAATAGTATCTCTCACCAGTCACAATCAGTAAGAAAAGGAGTAATATACTTTCACCAGGAGGAATATTTCACTGCAACGTCGGTATGATACATTTTGTACATACCTGCTGGATTTAATGAATAACAATATGAGGCAAATTTTCCAACATACGCCAACATACCCACGTGGTACAGGACTTTCATTTCTCGCGAGAATTGGTGGCGAGATTTGGTTAGTGGAAAATTGTTGGATTTGATTGGTACCGTTTCCTTCCCTATCATAAAATCATTGTGAAAAAAACGATGTGATGTTGGCATTTTTTTACAGGTGATGGAATGTAGACATCGTGCAATGTATCTGTAGGGCATAGTTGAGCAAAAACAATGTTTTCTCATTAGTTTAAACATAGGTGGGGCAGGTTGTGGTGTTTTTAAAATGCTCTTATTGATTGTTTATTTTTCGTCATAACTTATGGTTCTATTTTAAAGGTTTATTTCTTTGTTTACAAAGAGGAACGTCAATTTTGAAGGGCTGTAGAACATATATTTAAAATCATGTTTCTCCTGTGGTTCTAATCCAACATGGCCACCTGGTGTCAAGTTACAGACACGTGACCCTTCCCAGAACACACCAGGGCATGTTGACGCACCTCGGCAACAGCCTTACGATACAAAAGTCCTACATATATAGTCTGCACAATATACAGTCATCACCCACAGTACTGGTTTTCAACCGCAGTTATTACTCTACATCTAAAACGAAACATAAAACATAAAGGACTGAACAAAACACTTAAAATCTTAGATTGAATAGTTTTAAATGTAAAGATATTCATAAAATGCACATAACGAAAGCCTGAACTATCACCTTGTATGGTTTCAAAAAGATCGTCACTGATTTGGAAAGACAGGGCAAATCATACAAATACCTTCCTTCGTAGCTATACAAGCGTTTGCAAACATATTGAGGCTGATATGACATAATAAAACATTGCTGTAAATAAAACCATAATACCAGTAATTTGTAATATTTTGACTGACTTTGACTGATTCAAAGTGACAAACATTTGATAAACTATTTGGACTACCTAAATAGCTGAACAAAGGCTTTTAATTGACATCATAATGATTATGAGTTGACTACCGAGCGGCCATATTGGTGGGTTACGCTGTACTGTAACATGGCGAAACTGACGTCCAATGAAAAGCCTGTACAGATAGTAAGATTTCACTTTTTGCTACTGATTGGTTCGCTGTTTATTAACGTTCACTGTGTAAAAACCGGTCTGACCTTTAACCTCAGGTGTGTCGTCATGGTTACGACATAAACAAACACCTTCCTACTACCAGAGGTCTGATTAATACGACTTAATAACATACAGAAAGATGGATTTAGACTTGATATGCTTGATATTGTTACATAAAATCTAAAGTAATACATACAGCACGTAAAGACGTAAAAACAAATTATGGCCTCACAAAATATGTAAATGGCAGCGATAAAAAAATCACATGCTAGCCTGAACGGTATCTGCTATTTTTCTGAAAGCTGCTTGTTTTGCATTTTTGTAAATATTTTTCGATACCCGAAATCTTTAAAGCGTAATGCTTGTAATAGCGAATAAAATACGCTTAAATAAAATCAATAAAAGTGCAGCAAACTAAAACGCAATTTTCATCCAAACTAGAAACCGGCCTAACTAACATTGCGGGCAAACTGCTGGAAAAGGCGTAAATTAGCAAACTTTAACAAGACATTTAGTTGTTACGTACATAAAGTATACATAAAACATAATGAATGGTTAACAATGGACGTCCCAATTGCTGCTTATAACAGCACAATAGACGGATGGTTTACCCTGACATCCGATATCTAAACAAACAAACAAATAAACAAACAAAAATGTCTACACCAACAGCTAAAATCAACAACAGCGGGGGAATAAGCCTATCTATAACATACTCTATCAACGCAAAAAGCCGAATACAATACAGATATTTTGAGCTACGTAGACTTGTAATTATTACAAATACCTTGGCTTGAAAATACACCACAATATTTATATTCATGACAAAATCTTTCTGTTGAATCATTCTTTTTCATTGTTCAGAAAATCTAAAGCACTATAATTTCCATTCTAGTCTAGCGATTGGCGAACTGATAAACCTACAAAGCGGATGTATTGACAGCCTAAGTTTTACCCCAGTATTTTATAAAAGAAGGCAACACGCTAACTATACCACAAAATCCACTCGATTATCAATAGATGCTTTAGATACAAAAAGTTACACTGTCAAAAGTTTTCCCAAGTTCTTAATAAATACATAACGCCGGTTGGACCTCGGGTTTTCAAAATGGCGGGTGGAGAAACGCAGTGGCTGCTGGGATAGCTTCTGCTGTCTCCTCATTGGATCCGCGGCCAGTAGGATTGTGACGTCATTTCCTCTGTGACGGCTCCCGGCACTTGGACTGGCACCGAGACGCCAGGCGAGATCAGGCCTGGAAAAACAGGAGGCCTTTTTCATCATTAGAAAATATTTCAGCAAGCCGAGCGCTAAAACATGCCTTTTTCATCAGTAGAAATTTTTTCAGCAAGCAAAAAGCGCTTTTTCATTATTAGAAAATATTTCAGCAAGCAAAAAGCGCTGGAAACTGGCCTTTCATTTTAAGTTTCTCATCATTTTAAAATATTTTATCAGCAAGCCAAGCGCTGGAAAAATATTTCGGCAAGTAGAGCGCTAGAAAAGTATTTTTTCATCATTAGAAAATATTTCAGCAAGCAAATAGCGCTAAAAACAGGCCTTTTTCATCATTAGAACATATCTTAACAAGCCAGGCGCAAATTTTGCCATTGTGCACTAGCTCAAAAAACTTCGTGATGACACTTTAGGCACTTGTCTATAAAGCAAAGACATGAATGCCATGACATGAATTTTACCTGCTTAAAGGCTTTATTGATGCTCTTGTACATCTAAATCGAAACTCGTAAACGTTTATAAAAGTTGGTATATTTTAGAAAAGCTATAGAGACGATTCTGGGTTTTATTTGTAAAGAAGGCATTAATGAGTGTTGTTCATTTATTTATTTATTTTATTTATTTATGGTAAGTGTTGTTACCTGCTGAGCCCCCGTTGGCGTGGGTCATGTGACTATGTCCCGTCATGCTCGGCGCCTGCATGTGGGAGGGGTGGGTGGTGGTCACGTGATGCCCCGCGTGGGTCGGGTTGTAGCTGCCCAGGGCAAGGGAGTCGTAGCTGGACAAGTAAACAAACAAATGAACAAAAATAAACAAAAGCAAATCTATGGTTCAAAAGAAAGTAACTGCTTCTTCTTGATAAATTTTTAAGTTCCTGAATCACGCCAAACTTGTCTGGAGTAAACCGGAGCTACTCTGCGATAGGTCGGTGAAGGCTAGTCATCCAGGTAATGAAATACACAAGGAATTTCCAGTCAAACATCCTGATGTCCCCGTTCAAGGTTCAATGATAGTCACTGAAGAAAGTGGATGTTACATAAAACAAATAAGAAAATTTCGAAGTTCCTGCATCTTTTAAACTTGTCCAGTGTAAATTAGAGCTACTTGAAGGCAGACTTTCCTCATTTTAACTCAAGTGACAATGAGTATTGTCCTGTCCTGTATTTGTCCTCTGGGACGGTTGCGGCATATGAAATATGTTGAAAAAACTTTAGTTTGCCGTCTCGATGTATTGTCATGAATTGTTGGAATAAAATGAAAAAAAAGAAGGCAGACTTACCCCCGAGGTGTCATGGCGGTGGAGTGCGGGATCATACAGGAGTATGACGTCTGCTCACGTGACTGTTGCATGCTGGGCATGGGCGCCATGTTGCCGGGAACGGAAAAGCTGAGGGAGGGACGGAGTGAGAGAACATAAATAAATAAACATGATTGAAGCAAGACAAAAGCTGGTATTTTTGTCGTGAACGCAACGCATTGAATATAATAACGCCTGGATCACTGTATCATCATAGACGTTTCGCTAGATAAATTCTATTTTTAAGTTTCATTTTAAGCACTATTCTTAATCCATATTTCTGAGCCGGGTTGCCCGCTTTATCTTCATCTCTACAAGGTAGCAGAGCGCAGGGGTTTCTATAGTTGAGGAGCCAAAGATGACTTAATTGGACGCTGTAAAAAGTATAGTAGGGTGCATTTCACGAAGACGAAAATCAAATATGTGTGTGTAGGAGGTACATATTACAAAATATCTAGAAACAAAAAATTCTGTCCGCGTATCTGCTTGACATATACAATGCAATGTTCTTGATCTACTAGTATCTTTAGTTTTTCATCATTTACGCCATCTAGAGAAATTTATTCAAACTGCAGCTCTAACACAGACAAACACATAGACAGGTTTGATATGTAGTAAGGAAACGTCGACGCACTTTTCCCACCTTGGGACCGGTGGCAGGGAGGAGTAGCTGTCGGTGAGCCCGGCGTGGCTGCTGCGTGACATGACGGGGGCGCTAGGGGGCGCTATGGGCTGGTACATGGTGGCCGTGCTGAAGCTGGAGCTGATGGGTATCCGGCTTGGGGACGAGCTGTCGCTATCCTGGGAACGACGCTGGTTTCTCAGCTTCTCCTCTCGCCGCCATTTTGCTCGTCTGTTGGAAAACCAGACCTGAAACGGCAGGAAACAAATTTGTGTGAGCTTAGCTACCAGAAACAGCAACTTTTGAGCTCTGCAGCCAGAAACGGCAGGTAAGCAACTGCATTTCAGCTTAGCTACTTTACTAACTAAAGGCTATAGATGGAACAAGGAGGCTAAATACTTTTTTGGAATGAACTATACTGGTACAACGTCGTATCTGCCACAGGTCATGACTATGCGGAAAGGACATAATGTGTCCTGTTCTCATAGACACAAATAGCTGGATTCATATGGAAATGCTGGATCCTATGGAACTACATCTTATGGGGGAGGAGGTGTGTGTGTGTGGCGGGGATGGTGGTGTTACTTGCCCTTAGGGGAACATATAAGGCACTCAAATCATAAATCGTGTCTACTTGTACATAGGAGAAATCAGAGCTGTCAGTGTGTTCTTACCTTTATCATATAGCTGGATGTATATGGAAATGGTGAACGTGCACGTAGAGGTAAAGGGAGGGAGTCTAAATCGTACATCAGATCGACTTAGCTTGTACACTAGTATACATGTAGAAGAGACCAGATCCGTGTTCTCACCTGTATCCTGGCCTCAGGAAGGTCAATCTTCGCCGCCAGCCGTTCCCGCGCAAACACGTCTGGGTAGTGGGTCCTCTCAAACTCTGCGGGTTAATAACAATAGTTAATGACCAGGGCTCAAACTCTGCGGGTTAATAACAATAGTTAATGACCAGGGCTCAAACTCTGCAGGTTAATAGCAATAGTTAATGACCAGGGCTCAAACTCTGCGGGTTAATAACAATAGTTAATGACCAGGGTTTAAACTCTGCGGGTTAATAACAATAATTAATGACCAGGGCTCAAACTCTGCGGGTTAATAACAAAAGTTAATGACCAGGATAGTGGGTCCTCTCAAACTCTGCGGGTTTGGGGACTTTGTAATGATATATATAGTTAATGATGGTTCAATTAACTATAATGATATTAATAATAATAGACAATGTTAATGATAATAATAGATAATCATGATAGACAATACCGCTGTTTATGTGAACTCAGTGGGGAAACTCTTTAACTATGGAAGTTGAGCTTCCGACCTCTGGCGTTTGTTAAATATACCCATGTCTACTATAGATATGGTTTCTAAATAGTAACAGCACCATTTATCCCTTTCCTTAGAGAGAAAAAAGGATAGGGATCGTGTTGTCATCACCTTTTTCCAGTGCTTCTATCTGTTCTTGTGTGAAGGATGTCCTGTTGCGCTGCAGTTTTCTCTTCAGCCGCAAGCGGGCCTGGGCCTCGTCAGAGTCGTCGTTACTGCCGTCGCCCTGGTCTAAAGTACACATAAGAAATAAGTCAAGTTCACAGAAAGGGAAGTTTTAGAAAAATAAATGTCTTAATTCTAAGAGGGTGTATTGGTATAAAAAAAGTAGGGAACTAAGGAACTAAAGAAATGGGCTAGTTGTGCTTAATTTGGGTTTAAAATGCAACATTATTCAAAGCTTCAATTCAGTTAGTAATATTTTGCCTTTTACATATGATACAATAATTATGTATAGTAGGTTATTTTGGCACAATTCAGTAGAGACGTCATTTTGTTAACCTGACATTTGACCTACTTGACAGTGTCATATTTGGTTTGCCCTTCACAGGGGTCAAAATATATATGACATTGACATCAAGGTCAAATGGATTTTTTTTCAAAATGTTGTCTTGTGTGTAATCGTGCAGTTTGTGTTTGGTGTAGTTGCCATGGTAACGGTTCCAACCTTGATAGCCGTGCAGGGTCAGAATCTGGGAGGCAAGTTTCCCGTCACCTGGAGCAAAGGGCAAAGGGCAGGGGTCAACATCAACAGCACCACACAAATCTAGCAACATCATGATCATCGTGACATCATAAAAGTTATTCAACATTAAGTGTTACTTTTGGCTTATTGAATAAAATGTAGTAGTTCCCAATGTATTAGATGAAGACCTCATTCATAATATAGGAATAAAGTAAAGAATCATTCAGATACACTGAAATAATTTATATAAGATCATATTTTAACAGTTCTTCAGCTAAAGAGCGGCCAAAATCTTTTGGGTCTAGTGTTGGGAGAGGGTTGCCTTGTCCTTAAGGCTCTATGTAAATATAGTACAGTTCATTTTGTAATCGCAGGGCGGCGCTGCGAGGCCTACAGCTGTGTTCCACAGTTAGGCAAATCTGGACGTCCATAGCAAATGGTAAGTAAACAGGTTGGTTCAGATCACTGACAATCTCTTGTTTGTTCAAATGTTGCATGTACAAAACACACGAACGAGTGTTCGTCGCCTGGGTACTCTTTGCTACCCAAGATATGCGAGTTTGGCAACTGGACTTATTATAATAACAAGATTGATTTAAAGTTCTACGACACGACATTTGTTAAAAGGGGTTGTACAAAGTTACTTAAGAAACAAACACAAGTAAACACAAGTAAATTCCAGACAATTTGAGGCAGCTCTTGAGTGAATAGCTACTACTATTATAATATAAGGAGTGAAACTTCGCCGAAATTCTCTAATCAACATATGTTGCGAGAGGGTTTTGCGGGCCACGCGCCTAGTTCATCCAGGCTGTTTCTTGAGTTGTCTGCTTGCTTTATTTTCTCTCCCCCCAGAATGCCAAGGCTGCCCGGCCGCTTTGTTAAGTCATCGGGACTAATCAGTCTGGGCGTTTCACTCAGACCTTTGACCTGGCGACCTTTTACTGTAGGCCCAGCGTTATGGGAACGCCCGCGATGCCACACTGCAGGAGACTGTTTGTCAGTTTGAACTTTGTTCGTACTTTTCACATCATCTGTTACGGTAACTTGCTGACTCGGAGTTCTAAAAATTATGTTTGAAGTTTACCGAGTAAAGCAATCAAGGGGAGCTGTGATAAAAACAAGTGGAAATATCGCAGACGTCCTGCTGGCATACGTTACTAACAGTGCTCAAAACTTGGGAAAAATTATCACCAGCTTGGCACGAGATTACCTGCAACTTGTTAAATCTAAAATGATAAAAATTGAGAGTCTACTGCCACAGCATCACACATTCTAAGTGTGGGCCAAATCTGCGATTACATAACGCCATAATCTCCGAGCAGATCCCTTTCGGTGGCAAAATGAAATTTATCAAATTGGCCAGGCAGTATCCATTAGCCAGAGAAGGTCGCCAGCCACCGACGGGGGTAGCGACAAAAAAAAAACGGCCATTAAAAAAGCTAACGATCATTCCCCCACAACCTCTGCTTGGAGAGTAACGCCATGAGCCGAATATATGTAAGAATCCTGAGTTTAACTGTACGTGTTGATACTGTAACATAGCAGTGCATGTGTGATGTCTTCCCGCTCATTAGGTGGGTAAAGTAGCGGAGCGACCGCGCTGTGGGAAGCTTGCCGGGCGGGGTGTGCGAGGGGCGCCGCCAGCGGAGTGGGGAAGTTCCGCCGCCGATCTGTCAAACCCCGACAGGTCCCGGCTCGGGACACTCGCAATTATTGCAAACTGCCTCTTTAACAGAACCCCTAGATAAGTAATTTCTCCGCTCATTTGGTAAGCACAAACGGTGGGCGTTTTGGGGTGGAAAATCTAACATGTCTTCGCCTTAGCGGCGCGGCAGACCGTGGTGGGAACCCATACATCATCTCTGACAGGACAGGACACACACTCGGGCAGATCCAAGCAGATCCGCGGGGGCGATATCTAACAAGATCTTGTCACACTCCCCCGAGCTTGCCTCATGGACCCAGCCTGCACAGGTCTAAAAATGTAGCCTCTACCAGGCTTCGGGAGGCGGCTGGAAAGAGTAGAAATTGGACAAATGCAGAGATAACATGCCGAGAGAGTTGGCCAATGGTCCGGTCGACGAGAGTCATGCAAAATGTACACTTGGCGCCTCTCCGTCCTCTCTATAGCTAGTCGGCCAATTTCTACATTTTTTAGCCATGTCCTGAAGCCTGGTAGACGCTACAGGTCTTGGGCATGTAGGAAACCCTCCGACGGTCGACGTGATTTTAGATTTGCCACCGAAGATCTGCTAGGAGTTTGCTCTTAAATGGGGGAGAACCTAAAATGTCGGAGTAGTCACTGGTTAGTAGTATGGGAAATCAGACGACACTTCTTACGGCGTGACTCACTTTCCCGCCAATTCTTCCCGCCAATCCGACACAGAACTTGTGACAGAAATCTTTTTGGACACTAAGAGTGGTAACATGTTCTTTTTATATTTTACGGCCATCTTGTACAGGGCCTAGCTTGTCTAACGCCGCTGCACAGACCCCATCACCCGACTCTACAGCCACGGATCCTTCCGCCTCAGTGGGCAAACAAAATGGCGGCTTCGCTGGCAAGGTCAATAACCTCCAAAGGGTCGACTTGTAGTTTTTCAGGGCAGCATAGTTACAAAACACAAGAAGAGGACTTTCACCAACAATTTGGTTAAGCTTGAGATAACTGAAGTTATCTTTAGATGATTGAAGTTATAACAGTATGTTTTTCCTACTGCGCATTTCGACAAAGTTTTAAAGTTATGAATACGACATAAAAACAATGGCATCTACAGCAAAAACGTCAGGTCAGCTGGTGAAGGAAAATTCGAATTCTGACGCCATTTTATCGCTTTGACAGTGAGACCAAAAACTCCACATGGTGGACTGACATGGATTCTATGCAACATCGAATGTCAGACGACCTGATACAGTTTCCCGCCACTTCTTTTCAGACAAAACCTTACTTTTCAGTGACATGGTGGAATGTCACACGACAGTCCTGACTGCCTGACAGTTTCAGGTCACTAAAGTTCTCAGACAAAATGCGTTGTACAGCTTCTTTTACAATAATGTTTTGATATGGCGCAGTCAGACACACAGTTTTCTTTTCTGACAGAAATAACTTTTTGCAGTAAAGTGTTGACATTGAACTAATGTCAGACGACCTCCCTGAAAGGCTGACAGTTTCTCGCCATTTCTTCTCTGACAGAACTTTGCAATACAGGCCTAGTAACGTGTTGACATGGTAACGTCTCAGACGACAGTCCTGACAGGCTGATAAAGTTTTTCCCGCCACTTCTTCTTTAACAGAACTTTTTTGCACTAATGTTGACATGGTGGAATGTCAAACGACATTCCTGACGGACTGACAAAGTATCCCGCCATTTCTTCTCTGACAGAACTTTGCAATACTTTTCTAGTAACGTGTTGACATGTTTAAGTGTCAGACGACAGTCCTGGTGGTCTGACACAGTTTCCCGCCACTCAGAATGTCTGACAGAAATGATTCCAAGCGACAGTCATCGTGGCAGGATGACAAAGTTTCCCGCCATTTCTTCTCTGACAGAACTTTGCAATACTAGTAACATGTTGACAATGTAACGTGTCAGACGACAGTCCTGGAGGTCTGACACAGTTTCCCGCCACTCCTGCCCGGTCAGAATGTCTGACAGAAAAGATTCCAAACGACACTCGTCGCGGCGGGCTGACAAAGTTTCCCGCCATTTCCTCTCTGACAGAACTTTGCAATACTGGTAACGTGTTGACATGGTGAAGTGTCAGACGACCCCCCCTTACAGACTGACACAGCTTCCCGCCATTGCTTCTCTGACAGAATGTCTGACAGAAATGATTCCAAACGACAGTCGTCGCGGCAGGCTGACAAAGTTTCTTCCCGCCATTTCTTCTCTGTCAGAACTTGCAATAGCGTGTTGACATGGCGAAGAAATCAGACGACCCCTCTGACAGACTGACACAGTTTCCCGCCATTGCTTCTCTGACAGAAGGGCTGACAGAAATGATTCCAAACGACAGTCAACGGGGTGACACGGTTTCCCGCCATTTCTATTCTGACAAACATTGGTAATGTGTTGACATGGTGAAATGTCAAACGACCCCCCTTACAGACTGACACAGTTTCCCGCCATTGCTTCTCTGACAGAATGCCTGACAGAAATGATTCCAAACAACAGTCATCGCGGCGGGCTGGCACGGTTTCTTCCCGCTCATTTGCCGCGCAAAATGGCGGACCGATCCGCGCGTAAAATCGAACAAGGCCGAGGAACCGGAGTCGAAGAGAAGCCATACATCATCCGGGGACAGGTGGCGGGAAAAATCGGTGCCACTCCAAACCACAATTGACCAAGATTCTGGACGCTGTTCTCCTTCTGGCTCATTTCCCGGAGAAAATGGCGGGCGAGCGAGGTGGAAAATCAGACGAGATTTGGGAAATCCGGGGGGACGACAGGAAGCCATCCATCACTCCTGCGACAGTTGGCGCGGTTATCTGTAAGGCGATCTGATGTAGGTTATTATCGGACACACTTTGCACAGGACGACTGTCGTGCTGAAGGGCCTGAGATGAGCATGATAGGGTATCAATATCTTCACACACGGTTAAATACGCTGTTCAGACACTGTGTATTATTAGTTAGAAAACACGCAGCTAACATGGACTCCAAAATATTTGAATACAAGGCGTCTGTGTGAGTATTTGTTTAGTCTGATCTAATTTTCAAAATGGATATTTGCGACTTCTTTTCTGTCAGTATTATCTGTTACATTTTAATAAAAGTGAACACCGGAAGCTGCTTAAATGTTTAAGATATACTTGTTGGCAATCGTATAATGGCAAGTACAAAACAAAATACTTTCAAGGCAGGATTTTGTCACACAAGAAAACTTTCAATAACTTCTCACTCAAAACTTCGGCACGTTTTTAGATATTTATTAGAAACTGTTTTGACGTATATGTTTGTGGGTCTCATGACTCATTAAGTTTATAGTTCTAAATCTCTGAATTTTAAACCCACACCAAATACAGGTGGTGAAAAGTCAATGCCTTCTCAGGAATGTCTTTGCACTTTTGTCCCGTCAATTAAAATCGCAGCCTCAACAAAATGGCTCTATATTTCATAATGATCGTCCTTTTCGGCGACTTTGAACCTTGCCGCCTGTGTGAAATGGCTGATAGTGCGATAAGACTTGCCACAATACGGGCTTTGTTTCGGCGGGAAACCTGAGGTGATTAAACATCGTCTGCACGTAGCGCGGGAAAGGTCAGCGCCGTTTGATTGACAGGTGGGTCTGACGGCTGACGGTAAAATTGACGTTCCCGCGGCGGGGTCCGCACCTTCTCATGACACCGCTCACCTCTGCGACAGGTAACCGACGCCCGGCGGCGAGCCTTTGAAGAAAGGAACGCTGACAAAAAAACCGAGCCTGGATCATGTCTAAGAAAGATACAATCACACCTGACAGGAAGATTTTTTATACCAACTTTACCTTCTGTGAAACTATTTCAAACGCCTCGCAAGTACCGAATTTTTTACAATGCTATTTTTACAACGTGCTAAGATAATCGGCAGCACATAAATTTTGATTGCCTGACCTTGGAACTCACCAATTAGACATACTTTCTTAATAAGCCCCAAAATTGTCTTGTCTATGATATTAAAAAAAAACTCATTAACGTTTCCGTACGTTTAAAGACGTACTTTAATATCCCATACGACACTGTGTGTTTCAGTGGTTAAGTTTTCGTTCTTGTGTTAGTAGCAAACATGACATGACAGTGGTAGTAAACAAGTTCTCCCCTCGGGTCATCCTGCACAGACTGGTGAGATAATGGCGGATCACGCCCCACTGCGCACGCTCTGCACGCAAAGGTCAAGGGTGAACGTTCGAAAGATGTTTTCAGCAGGAGTTTTGAACTAGAAAAACAGTTTCCATCTCTGGTAACCAAATTTGAAACATCCACTAACAGTTACATAACCTCCTACACTAAGGTCTCAACAATTGTTACAGTTTCACATTTACGAAATCGTTTCCTAAATTTGTGACTTTTCTAAATGTTCGTGATGTTCCTTCATTAGCTGCACTTGTTCAGTCCGTCTACATCGGCTATTGTTCTTTTTATCGTCTGCCCGTAGACATGCCTGAAGCAAGCAATTCGGACCTTTTTACTCTGTTCAATTAGGCTGAAACGTACTTAAGGACGCGAAGAAATGAATAAGACACTAACCAGTCACCGCCAAACAGTTTTTCATTTTTCATGATCTAGAAAATTTGTGCCCAAGACTTTATAGACCAACGTAACGTTTGAAAAACAGGCCCTTGCTTGTAAGCAAATCGTAAAATACCTTTATTTGTCATTGTTAAAGTGGCTGCGAGAATATATTAAGTTCTGCCTATCTTGAGTTCGCAGTCACTTTGTCTGTGTCCTCTCATTTGTATTCATTACTGTTTTTCTGAATTTAAAAAAAAATGTTCGGAGCGTCATTGGGGATTTGGGCACTTAAAAACTTTGAAACTATAGCAGAAATGTTGGCATTTTGCCATGTTGCAACTGCTCTGTATAAAGCCCACAGAACAAGACAAAACTGAATTCGGGAATTGACAGCAGGTGGTCTACTCTGTAATCATAGCCTCTCTATCAGCTTCTATCTGCCGAAAATGAGGGGCTGAGAGAAACAAAGTAATCAATTTTCTCGGCAGTTATCAGCAGAAAGGGCCACAGGGCAGGCGGAGAGATTCAAAGGGCCGCCGCTGCAGTAATGGGGGATTCCGCCCGGGGCGCTTTGGCACGCCTGACTGGGGAGGGGTGACAGACTGGGATACACCTGGGTGGGTTCGGTTCTGATAAGGTGTCTGTTTTTCTGTTTATCTGTTTTGTCACCGTCGCAAATGACTACCGATTTTATCAAAAGGTTTTCTTATTCCTTCGTTTGTTACTTGGTATGATTATATGAGCCTTAGTCCACTTAAGTAAGTGGAGAACGACGGCAGAGAAATGCTCTTTTTACCTTTGCAAAATTCTGTAAAAATATTTTGATCTGCAAAACTCGATAATCACCAATTTTATCAAAAGGCTTTCTGATTCCTTCGTTGGTCGTCTATTTGTGACTTGGGAGGCTTAGGCTTAGGCCTAGGTGAGATATACCCACTTGAATACCCAGTAAGTGATGAAAGATGGCAAAGAAATGTTCTTTTTCCAGTCCCGAAGTTCTGTGAAGATTTTGATCTGCAAAGCTAGATAATCATCAATTTTATCAAAAGGCTTTCTGATTCCTTCGCTGGTCCTCTATTTGTGACTTGGCATGATCATATTAGCCTTAGCCACTTAGCATAAGTGATAAAAGACTTCGGAGAAATGTTCTTTTTTCTGTTCTGTTCCGAGCTTCTGAAAAGATTTTGATCTGCAAAACTCGATAATCATCGACATGAATCGCCTCCATTGTCCGTGTTTTGTCGGCCTGTCAGCTCACACATGCGCCCTGGAGGCGCGGGGCCCGGGATGACGGAGTGGGAAAGGTCAGGGGTCGTGGCCGGCAGACAAGTCGGGCTTAATTACCCATATAGTGTCCATTGTGCGCGGCTAATCGGTCGAGAGATCTACCAAGGCTCTCTGCTGAACACAATTGCGCCCGAAAAACTCGGCCGCGACCCAAAACAGCGAGCTTGTTTCAACAAGTGGGAGCAGCTTTGGTCTTCCAAGATTCCTTTCCGACATTCAAAACATGTTTATGTAAGAACGAAAGCTCCTTACGGCTGGTTATAATGATGGGTGACGTTTTGGTTGAATAAACTTAAACTTTATATGAAAAACTCGTCAAAACAAGCGCAGCTTGAACGCTGACCACCGGCGCATGTCATCCCGGAATATTTACACAGCCCAATCCTGCAGGAATCGGCAGGACTCGGCTCCGGTATCCCTGGCTAATGATTTTTGAAGCCCGGGCTTATCCGTGCTATTGTCGGCGGGTCCTTTTGTGTTCCCGGCGCTCCGGGCGACACTTTCCGCCCAAAAGCCGCCGTTAAACACCTGAAGATGGCCCCGGGGGTAGCTGAGGTAACCGCCCGCTTGTACAGTCCACGCCTAGCCGCTGACATTTCTAGCTAGCACAACCGCCAGAATCGCTAACTGACTGCCTCAGTGTTGTTGTTGGATGAGTCGGAATCTCACGTCTGCTTCATGTGTCAATCATAACGACGTCATCACCCGTTGTCCTGGCAACAGGCGTTAGATCAAAGGCGCCGGTGCCGCGGAAAGCTCTGATCTGTGCCGAGCGCCATTCCTGCGGACTGAGCGTCGCTATTTCCCTTTAAAAAGTCTTCTCCAGCGGAGAAAGCCGCTTTTAAAATTCAATTTTCCCGGTCGGTGGGTCCGGAGACCCGCTGATCTCGCCGGTCGGTAATCCCCTTAACGTTTTTACACCTATTATGTCCGCGGGCCTGCGCTGATAACATCAACGGGAGCTCACAGAGAGAAACTTTCTACACGCCGACTTTTCTGTGCCGTGCTAAAGTACCAACAACCAGGGAGCTTCAACTTGTCTTCGCCGTGCTCAAGTACCAACAGCTAACCTCCCGCCAAACATGGTTTACATACAAACATAGCGGGGAGCTCACAGACAAACTTTCTACACGCCGACTTTTATTTGCTGGGCTAAAGTACCAACAACTAACCTCAACCCCACCAGCTTTTCCTTGTCGTGCTAAAGCACCGACAACCAAGGAGCTTCAACAAGCTTGCAGCAACCAAACCTAACCACGACGAGTTTTCCTCGCCATGCTGAAGTACTTACAAATAACCTCAACACTCGCTTGCATACAAACTTTCCCTTGTGCGAATTCCGTTGTTGAATTCGGAAGGATATGATACGAATAATAGATAACAATTTCAAAAGGTTTCTTAAGGTTGTTGCTGTTTTTTTTTTGTTTGTTTGTAAAAGTGATCCACGCGGCTTGGAGAATGAGGAAAATTACGCCAAAACCTACATTAGATTGAACTTTTATGCCCCCCCCCCCAATTCTCCAATTCGTCACTACTTCCATTGATGTCAACATCACTAATGTGACCTGACGGTAACAGCAGGTCAACAAAGAAAGTTATGATGCAAACATAATGTGCAACATAAATAGAAACCATGTTCTTTCCTATGTAAATGTTTACAGATCTGTAAACAACAAACATTCTGCGACACAAAATTTTCGTACGTTTCTTAAGGAATTGTGTTCACCAAGAGGTGGATAATTGTTTTAAAACTTTAGATGATCGAACAGTGATGAACATAAAATGTTCTCTCACCTAACGTTAGATCTTTTGACCAGTCACTCTGATTTAAAGTTTTAACACTAAACTTTAACTCTACCAACACAGATGAACTTTCATGATAGTGCATAATTGTTGTTTCCTTTTTCGGTTTGAAGCTTTGCTTGCGCAAAGTTTTAGACGATACGTTATGATGATGTACTCATTTGATCGTTGGTTACGTGCAAATTGTGTGTTTAAAATAGGAAGACTATGTCTTATTATAGCGTTGTGGGCCTAGTAGTCAATCTTCTTTAGAATCTGTAAACTTAAGATTACGCGATTGTGGGATTGTGCCCTAAAACTCCGCTAAAACCGGCTCAGAACTTAAGCCAGAACTCTCGCAGTGCGAGGTGCGAGATTAGCTCAAGCAGGACCCCCTAGGAGATACCACGTGGGCCTGATGAGCAGGACCCCCTAGGAGATGCCCCGTGGGCCTGATGAGGGTCGGTGGAACGGAAAGATGACGGAGATTCTCCGTTCTGATTAGGGAGCCGGGAAGTCATTACACAGAAAACACCGGGACGTGCCGAGACTGCCGTCAGAAATAAACACGTGGAATATTTGAAATTTAAAAAAAAAAATCATTTGCAGATTTATGCTGCCCAACACAGGACTTACGTTGTGAAAAAGGACCAAATAAATTGAAAAAAAAACTAACTCAAATGCACTTACAGATACAATTTGAGTTTTTAAAACAATTAATGACCTTACCGCCTTGGTTTGACAAGTATTGACTTGTATGCTATCAAATGGAAACAATGCATATATTTTTCCCGCATGCTTTTCTATTATGCGATATTTCACGTTCACCATGACGCTTTACATGATAAACGGCTTTATGGAAAAGAGTCCTGAACATAAATAACATTGCTCGTGTCCGGGTGGCCTCCATAACATGCCAAAAACTATTAGTTTTGGGGGTCTTTGTGGTCTTTGGGAGCTTTTAGGTGCTATTTTCTGATTGCATATAGACAACATAGCCGGCCTGGGTGAATTACCCCCGTCTTTTAGAACTGGGCTAATCAGAAAACAGCCGAAGACCACCAAACCCCCAGTTCTATAAGCCTGCTACGGAGGCTAATCAGAAAACAGCCGAAGACCACCAAACCCCCAGTTCTATAAGCCTGCTACGGAGGTTAGTGTCCGGGAGGAATATGACATTTCTAGACCCTCTCCAGCCGTGCCTCCATCTGTACGTGATCACGCCACATCATACAGACGTGTGGCATCCCCAATACATCAATGTCCGGCGGTTAATGTCAAATTTATGTGTAACATGACGTCCATTTACACATCTCGCAAAGAGCGGTGTCGGTAATGTGGAGTAAATCTTCGTCATGTGTTCCCTGGGACACATTTTCTGTGTTCGGCAGGACAGGGGTATTGTGAATTCTGCTGACAAGGCGTGAATTTACGGCCGCGCTCAAGTGTCGCTACCGTGGCCTTGTATGGTCCCACTCCACTGCTGCTAAGGTCACATTTCCCAACCGGGACCCGGTCGGGCTGTTTGTGTGAACGAAGAATAAACAATTCATATCAAGAATATACATAAATAAAGTTCATGATTAGTTTTACAACTTTTTGTGTTTTGTTGTCTTTTATATTCTACTTGTCGTCCCCGCAAACTGCAAACTCCCCGAGTGGGAGCATAGACGCGAGTCCATGAAGCAATCAAAATCAGAGTTGGCCACCCTACATTTGTACTTTTGTAAAGGATGTAATGTTTTAGATGTTCGTAACTTGGTAGTCAGTAGTCAGGTAGCCTTAATTTATTATGATAAAAACAACTTTTAGTATCTGCATACGTGTTTCTTTAGATGTGTATGACGTTCTATCAAGTTGTTGAAGCTCCTTGGTTGAATCAGTCCATCATCAGACTTATTTTTTCTCCAATTTTGTCTTGCGCTTCGAAATTAACATTGGAATGACAACGATCACTCGTCACTGTCGCGCGAGTTCCCTGTCACTCCCTGCCAACTATCGCGCGAGTTCGTTATCCCAGTCCTATCGGGCGGCGGCGAGCCTTTCTTCTGTAGAAGTTCGCTTTTGTTTCTCCGTCTTGAGTTAAGTCGTACTGACGCGCTTTGCGTACCTCTCGCCCGGAACGCTGCGGTAATTACTATGATGCAATGGCCAATATCTGCTGGCATGTTTCTTTAGATGTGTATATTGAATCAGTCTCGATTGTCTCCAATTATGTTTTACGCCACGAAATGTAATTCATGAACGAACATTTCTGCCTGATATACAACATCATCATACCTAACTCATCAAGTCAATCTGGAATTGCAACGGTCCTGTAGCTCCCGCAAACTATCGCGCGACTTCGTTCGGGTGGCGGCGAACCTTTGTTCAGTAGAAGTTCTCTTTGTTTCTCCGTCTTGAGTTAAGTCGTTGTGACGCGCTTTGCGTACCTCTCGCCCGGAACGCTGCCGTAATTAGCACAGGGACGTGGTCCGCGGGGATGTACGGGTAATAACGGAAAGGTCACGACTTTATTACGGAAAACGCGCGGGTCGCGAGGAGGTCTCGGGAGGGGAAAACCCGCGCACGAGGCGGATAAATTACCCGGATGTTTGTCGGTACAAGGCGGGGAGTGTCACAACCTATTTCTCACAACACTTCATTTTGTTATGAACCGCCAGCGTTGTATAAGTTTAACTATGCAAATTTACATTTCAAGCATAAGAGATTAATCAGGTGCATCTAGGTAGAAAGAGATTTGACGTCCCTTTGGATTGTATCATCGTAATGTAAATAAATTTCATCATGAAGCGCCAGCGTTGTAACTTGTAATTGTCTAAACTTTTAACTATGCAAAATGACATTACAGGAGCCAGAGATGACTGATTTGACTTGATTTGACGTCCCTTTGGATTGTATCATTGTAATATAAATAGCACACTGTAATTGTTTCGCACGAGTTCATTCGATCAGAAACAGACAAAAATTATTCGTCCTAAGAACCCATTCTATTTTTACGTATACGTAATTATATATAATATAAACTTTGACATTCATCTGTTTGCACTGAATGAACCAGCGCCGAGAAACGCTTTCGGAACGCGGAAAAAAACTTTGCTCGTTTTGTCATAACGCGGCAACCACAGTCCTGATACAGCATTCTACAACCCAGTTTCATAACGTTTCTCCACGCTTTGGGTGATTACAAAAAACAATGCTGTTATGGTTTGCCTAACTTTTAAATGCCTAACCACGAACTGATCCATTGCGCGGATTCCATCGTCTTCCTAGACGGAAGGATGCCAACAAACAACAACTTTTGAATGACGCGCATTATTCTACAGCTAGAAATTAGTTTCGCAAACAAACTTTCTCCACTGACCTTCCTTCTTGGTGGTGACGTTTCCGTTTGTCTGCGGTGGCGGGGCGCCCGCGGTGGCTGGTGGGTAGGGCCAGGGTCCCGGATGTGGCCAGGCGTTGCCGTTGAGGAGGCGGAGTTTCTCCAGCATCTGCGGGTCTGCGGACTGCAGGCTCTGTAGCGTGTTCTTCTCTCCGCTCGCTAAGTTACGCAGCACGCGGTTTATAGAGGATACCTGTGGGGAAACAGTCTCCGTTAGCCTGGTTACGTAGCCTCTATCAGGCTTCGGGAGGCGGCTGGAAAGAGTAGAAATCGGCCAAATAGAGAGATAACATGCCAGGGGAGTTGGTCTGCTGGAGAGAACACTTTGCCGCTCCCGAAGCCTGGTATGGGCTAAATTACGCAGCATGCGGTTTATACTAGAGAAAACCTAGAGAAAAACAGGCAATTTTGTCATTCCTCTTTTGTTAATGCGATCTTCTGGTTCAATTTCAAATTGGCAGGTTTGCATCGATAACGCTGCCGAAAGAAAAGAAGATACTGGTACAAAGAATAGGCCCAATATAAAAAGAAAACGTCCAGAACGATGTCAAAAATAAGACAATGCCTAAACCTCATCTTGAAGAGTAACCCTTTCAACTAGACCAGAAAATTGGATGAGACTTCTGGTAGACTGGAATCATACATATTTGACTAGTCGAAAACAGGCGGTTATCGTCAAAGTCTTAAGTTAATTAAGGGGATTAAATATAGTGTTTAAAAAAGATGTTAAAATAACCCGAAACAAAACAGATATAGGCAGTGAAAAATATGCGAAATACACAGTTTTACAAGAGTCAAAACTACGCTTGCTAAAACCGGTCCGTTTTTAATTTGTTGGTGGATCACAATCGGAGTCCATCAGAGTGAAAAGTCAGGATCAGTGATGTGGATTCCTAATGTTACATACATTTTCGTAAATGCGTGTTTCAGTCAACAATCTTTAAGCGAGCACGTTACAAAAACTGTCTACAAGCCTGCAGGAGCCCAACACAATGTCAAGTACAGCTCTCAAAAACGACTCGCGAGTCATGAGTGCTTTCGAATTCGCATTAAACAATTCCGGTCTTCACCACTTCACGCTGTGTCGCTAACCATCGCAATGTAAACAGGACCGTTTCTGTTATTCTCGAAGCAGAGGTTTGGGTTTTGGGTTACTTTTGGTGTGTTTTAGGCTTTTTATCGGGGTTTATTTTTTGCACTGGAATCCTTTTGTCACAAAAAATCCAGTGCAAAAAAGAAACCCCGATAAAAAAGCCTAAAACACGCCAAAAATAGCCCAAAACCCAAACCTCTGCTTGGAGAGTACGTTTCTGTGACAGAAGTCCTCTTGCCCGGGGATTAACAGGAGTTAATGGGGAGATAAAGGCCGTTATTAGCGGGGCAAATGACGCAAATGTGACATTTTTACAGGCGGGAGACAATAGAAGCACGGGCAACACCGGCAGCGACAGGCCGACTGTACGGACTAACGCCCCGCGAGAGGTAACCTCCCGATCGCGAATTTCGGCCACTTTAACAACTAATTAAACCCTACAAATCCACTCGACACAGTAAAAAATCTCCTCCATAAGGTTTTAGATTGAAGTGGTGTTTTTCATGGGAAAAATCGTTTTGTTTTTGGTTTGGTGAAATCTCAGCGTTCCGATCACAAATTTCGGCCGCTTCATCAACAAATTAAACCATACAAATGAAAAATAAAATCCACTAGACTTGTACCGCAGTAGACTCAAATTCTCCTGAATAACGTTTTGGATTGAAACGGCGTTTTTTTTTTTGCTAGAAAAGATCGTTTGGTTTTGGTGAAATCTCAGCGTTCCGCGGCGCGTGTCTGACGGGGTGCACGGTGATGATATCCCAGCAGGGAGCTCCGACCAACCTGCTGGTCGTTACCGGCTCTGCATGCTGTAGCCTCTACCAGGCACCGCGGATCGCTGGAAATTCTAGAAATTAGCCAAAATAAAGGGAATAGTATACCAGGGGAGTTAGGCGGCCAAAAAAAGGTTACATTTTGCGACCCTAGGATGCGGCAAAATGTACTCTCTAGATGACCAACTCCACTGGCATGTCATCTCTCTGAGCAATGTCTACTCTGTTCAGCCGCATCCCGAAGCCTGGTAGAGGCTAGCTCTTCTAGATCTATACATGCCAATGAATTGATAATAAGGAGATGTAGAATAGATGTAAGAAGTATCCACAGCACATGGTTGAAATGAAGCATGGGGTTAGAGAGAGTTCAGCAGGGGAAATGCGTCTATCTGTAGTTGTGCAAGCCGATTGAGATTTTAAGAGATGAGAATAAAAGAAAATGAATGCTTTAAAGAGAAGAATCATAAAAGTCAGACCAATGCAGTTGCAGTAGTTTCCACGTGGTTGATTTGAACGAATAATTGAATTAAAAACAAACAGAAAAGCTAAGTTGTCTTGTACAAAAACAGCTGAATGTCACTGTGGTGTCCGTTGAAAGCGCCACAGTTGGAATAATGCTGTGAGTCGCAACAGAAAAACACTGTCCGAAGCAAACGATCTACCGCAGTATAGAGGCCAGCTGGCACCACAATAGTGACAATCCACCTATAATTATCACATTTACGCCATTCCTACCCGGCTCAACTCTACGGTTTTACAGATTTCGATGCAAACGACGTGTTAAGTCCCATACACAGCGAGCGCGTCGTTCAACCAACCACACAACCGTATAACCGCCTTGGAACACTCTCACTTCCCAAACGTGTCACTTTTACCTGCTCCATCCTACTTGAAGTCCAAGTACAAACCGCTTCCCTGTTCCCTGAGTCCTTAGCGAGTGGAAAGTCCAGACAATGCTGTCCTGTACGCGCCGCTGTCCGTTCTAAAGCTGGGGAGGACCGTGCGGGGAGTTTTGTACCGTGAGAAGCGTGACAGTGCGCAGTGGCGTGATGTAATGCGTCCTGACGGGGCGGGCTGGCGGGCTGAGGCGGGCTACAAGCCCGGGAACAACCCCGATAACCTCCCGGTTACCATCTGCCGCCACAAACACGGAACTAACGACCCTCCGGTGGCTCCGACGGTCACTTAAACAGAACTAAAGGGCGAGGGAATGACGCTAGATCTGACACGAGGCGCTTCCGAGGACAGGGTGCAAAACAAGCCAAACTCCAGAAAAAATAAAAACATTTTCGAAAACACAGCTCTTTTTTTTTTTGGTACTACGTTATGCTTAGGTCACAACCAACGGTCACTTAAAAAGAACTAAGGACGGGGGGGTGACGCTAGATATGACACGGGCACGGAGAAAATGTCTACTCTCCAAGCAGAGGTTGTGGGGAATTATCGTTAGCCCGATATATGGCCCGTTTTGTTTGTCGCTACCCCCACCTTCGGTGCATGGACCGTCTCTGGCCAATTGGATAACGGATACTGCCTGGCCAATTTGATACTCTATTTTTGAGACCCTAGGATCTTCTTGGAGATTAGAAATGTCGTGCTTTGGAAGACGCGTACGGTGCAAAACAAGCGGAGCTAACTGAACCCCACAAAAAATAAATACATTTCCATAAATGCAGGTCTTCGTTTTGTAGTGGTTAGCCTTTGTTGCATTCATGATTTTATGATTTTGCTAAGTTTATCGTTTAGTAACTACATTAGTTCTAATGTGTTCGAATTCGCGCGCGATCGTTATGTTTCCCCCCTGGTCCATGTTTTGTGAAATCGTGTCAGACGCTGTACAAGCCTTTTGCATAGGTCACATTTCCAAATCTGGGCCCGGCTGGGCTGTTTATTAGAACGAAAAATTAACCATTCATATCAAGAAAATACAGAAATAGTGCCCATGGTCATTATTAAAGACCTTTCTGTGTTTTGTTGTATTTTATATCGTATTTTTCGTTCCCTAAAATCTGCCCGGCCGGGCCCCGTGTGGGAATTGTGACCTCAGCATTACAGGTTGTTTTCCCCTCCCCATCACGTAATCCCGATTTGCTTCCATTGTTACCGTCTGTAACAACATGCGTAAGATAAAATCAACCCTTCGATCAATCAAAAGATTGACAGGAAAACAAAGATGACAAGATGTTAGGGATTTGTGCGGTAGTTTTCCGTTTAAATATCGCCTTTTTAACCAGATAAAATCGACATCGGGATTTTTCGGATCGAACGAATTCCATTTCGCTTTACCGTTAGAATAAAGAGAAATTAAGAAATCAACGAAATATTACGAAATTTCAACTCTATTGCAATATATTCTAGATCAAACAATTGATGGAGACTATAATTTATTGTGTAACATTTTCAACGTGAAGATTCATTATTTTGCTACAATTTGTGGCGCCTGAAAAGCTACATCACATTAGTGTTGTTGCTACACTGCATGGAACGAAAATTAACCTGGCATGTCTGGTCCGTAGAAATATTGCACTCGTTCCGAATTCATTCCCAAGATGGTTAATGCATGAGAATATCAAGACAAAACCTAGAACGCACGAATCTCGTGTATCCATGCTTGGAACATTTATTCTTTGGAAGGAAGCGAAGAAACCAGAGCAGTTTTGCCGCCTAACATTTGTTTGTTGCAACAAAATTCTCTCTCGGAGACATCACAAAACAAGCTTTCAATTTCTATACGTTTCTTTCTTCTGAAGTTTTGATATACAGTATATTTTCTTGTTTTTATACATTCTGCTTTGATGGAACCAGCTAATACAGCTCCGTAATAGATAAATCACCAACGTGAATGTTTTCTTGCTTATACTCATTTTTCTTTTCCCGATTTTGTAATTATGTACTTAGTGATTGTGTTTTTGAGTAGAAAGCGTCATATAAGCACCTGTTCTTCTTGCCTAATACTCAATGAATATACGTGACTAAAAATACAGTTCCGAATGTAGCATCCACACGTCTATTTCCGCGCCTGGGCGTTGTCCCAGATGGGCCCTTTCTGAGCGCGGCCTCCCCGTGGCGAAAACGCTTTAATTTTTCAATTGGCGGCTGTCGCCGTGGAATGCGCCGCTGCACGGTGTGGACGGCTCGGGAATAGCGCGGCTTACATCTAATGTAGCCTCCACCAGCACCACCATGCCTTTCTACGGGAAGCATTGTAGCATTCGGCAAAAAAGAGAGTAAAATTTGCCAGGGGAGTCCGGACGCGGGGAGGTAGTTTCTTTCCCTCCCTGCACGGCCAGTCAAACCCAAAGACGGCCAAACTCCCCAGGCAAATATTCTCCTGTATATAGCCAGCGTAGTTAGTCTGGTAGAGACTACTCTAATAAAAAGAAATATCACATTGAATGGGTTTATTTAATACATAATGGCCAAGGCGCATAAACAACAAACGGAACTCCATTAAAACCGGATGGAGCGTTCGTCAGTCCGAAAGGAAGCCGTATAGACCGAACGGTGCGGGGAAGATGGGGGAGAATGCACAAATGGACCTTCTGCCGCCTCTGCATCGTCTTGGGATTAGCGAGAGGGTTGTTTTTATTTTAGAGAAACTGTATGCATAATAGAATACTGCAGATGTGTTAGGAAATGGGCAAATGCTTTACAGAGTCGGAAACAGAAGTTTTTCAACGAAAATTGCACTAACGAAAAATATTGTGTATTCCGAACTGCACTATGGCAAATATGACATCTCTACGAGTCTCCTCGCAGTGTCCCAACGCCCGCCGAGTGTCCCGCCGCGATGCCCGCTGGGAACGGACCTTTCCGGGCCAATTTGCTCATCCGATACAGAAATCATAGAAATCAACAAAAGCGAAGCAGCGAGGCGCCAGTAGTGCCGACAGGACCCATGCGCCATGCATACGGGCTGCAGGAAGGCGACGGGCGGCGGATATTTCTGTTAATTTATTGATCGCAAAAAAAGGTACAAGATACAGCGGAGATGACCTATATATAGCAAATTGCTGATATTAGCGTCATCACTGGGAAAACCATGAATGTAGAAAAATCAGAAAAAAATAACAACATTGATTGGCACACAAGTAATATAACGGAAACACTACAGTGTTCAGGTTTCAAAGTCAGGAATAGAAGACATACCGTATTGGACAACGTTATGTAGTACTATCTAGAGTTTTCCTGAATAATGTCAACGTTTTACATCATCAAAACGACACAGAACTAACCCTGGCGCTGTTCTGTGAACGCCCTGTCGTCAAAGGCATTTTGCAAGCATTTTTGTAACCTTTAAAATATTTTTCGTTCTTAATATTGAGAAGTAAACGGACAACGAAAATCCACATTTAACACAAGGAACGTTTGATAATATGAACAGAATAATGTAACCAGATTATTTCCATCGTCTAAAGGGTTGAATTTTGTCCAAGAAACGATTTGGAAATCAATGGTAAGATTTACAGTAGCTAGCCGACGAATCCTAGCTTGTGCTTTTTTTTCACCTTTACAATTTTTATGTTCTTCTCTTACATTGAAATTTTGCTTTTTATATCATGCATCACATTTTCTACGTTTATAGACCTTAAAAAAAGTTATGAAACGCTCGGATATGGCCTCGACGGGCCATCGTAAGGGGACGACCGTTTGCGAGACAGAAATTTGCGAGCCGCCATCCCGGCGCTTATTGAATTTAAGAACAGTATTATTTACTCCACGGAGAGAAACCTGTCCTCTGACGGGCGATAATACCCGGAATGCAGTCTGGGAGCGGTCATTATCCTAATAATGCCCCGTCCTGGGAGCGGTTATTATGCCGATAATAATCTGCCGATGGGGACCGAATATGCTTCCGGTACAGACAGCACTTTCCAAATATTTGTTTTTGTAAACCCAGAGCAAATACGTTTCATAGGAAGCGCCGTTAAAAATCAATTGGCTGTTAACGTTGTTTACACATGTAGCTACTTAACGTATTTGATTCCATATTAGTTTATATACTTTTGTATCAATGTCGTTTCTCAGTGTCTTTTTATGAAACAAAGATTGAACGACAAGATATGTTTACACATGAATTTAATTATATTCTGCCAACGTTGGGGGCCCTCTACTTCAGTATTGCTTCAGGTTTTATTGCAATAGGCCATGACATATTACTAGTCAGTTAATCACAGTTTTGTCAGAATGGCATGTTTTATATGGACTGAATCTATAAAGCAATCAAATTCAGGGCAAGGTAAATTAAGACGTAGGGATAGATGTAGCATACGTTAAAACAGTTGGCTTGATAATAGTTATTTGAATAGACTTAATAAATCTAAGTTACCATACCGTTCTCCCTGCCTATAACATGTACGAGTAACCTAAGTTAAGGTCGGGGTCGGGGACACCTGCAATGTCAAAAGTGTCGTTATTAACGAATTACATCCGGGGAACTTAACACGTCATCGATCACACTGAGCGATCCGTTTGTAAATTCAAACTTGTCCGGAGGATCCATCAATCATGATCAACTCTGATGGGGAGACATGCAGCATTGATGCAACACTAACGTTTGTTGTTTTGCACTGATTTCATGTCTGCATTTGGTAACCCCATACATGTATTCCTTACAAAAAACAATTATCTGGTACTGCGAGAGGATGGTCATTTTCATATAATCATCGAATAAAACATACGAAGCTGTCCTCTTGCAATTTTGTCCTTTTCTGAGTGTTTTTATAAAAATAAGTGTTTTTATAAGATAACCTACAAACGAATTTATCTGGTACTAGCTAGAGGATATTCAAACAATCATCATATAAAGCATACTTGTCATCTTACAATTTTGTCATCTGAGTGTTTAGAAAAATAAGTATATTTTTCAAGATAAAACGTTTATTGTGCTGTACGTTTCGTCCGAGCACGTGCTATTCCGTCCACACCTGTCCGGAGCCGTTTTGCGAACCCAGCAGTCCTAAGGGACGACCAGACCCCTTCATTTGTAGTGCAAACATACAAGATGACTTAAAACGGCAGTAAACTTGGTACTTAGTGTGCGGCAGCCGGGCCGTGACATTAGCGGTGTGGACTCTGGGGACTCGCAGGGCCACGCGAAACACGACAATCAGCGGAACGTTTAGTCATGTAATCGGCGCGTTTACTGCGATAACAGGAGTAACAGCCCATTATGGTATATTAGTGGAGTTACAGCAGTTCAGTAGTTACAGTTCTAGTGCCACATTATGGTTTATAAGTGGAGTAACAGGAGTTCTAGTGCCTCACTAGACACTAGTTAATGTGTTTAAAGAGAGGCAGATGCGAGCATTGAAACTAGACGTGGAAATTGTTTTATCTGAGATATATCGGTGAGGAAAAGTGGCTACATTATAAATGTAGCTAATTTTCCCCTTTACTGTTGCGTTTCAACTTGTTACAACGAAAGCTTGCTCTCATGAAAACATCTCTGTACGTTTAGTGGGTTTTTACTTATACCCTCCTTTTTACAAGAAGGCGATCAGCTGCTAGTGGAAAGAAGGTGTTTTAAGATTTGAACTGCAAATGTATTGAGTCTTTGGATGCTTTTGATCAGCGTCTTTAACATTCGCAGTATATTCAATAATAAAACAATAAATCTGCCCTTCTTGCAACGTAAACCCGGGTGTGGATGTCGCAAATTGCTCGGGATACTAGCTTTAAATCAGGCGCTTTCACATTGGCCCTACGTCGAAAAAAAGGGACAAATTTGTCGCATAAACCCGGGTGTGGATGTCGCAAATTGCGGCGCAGGTAATTCCCGCTGCTCCGTGCCGGTGTGTAATAAACAGTTTCCCCTCCACACGTGCGTCCCTCCTCGCACCTGCCGACAGGTGATCCCACACAGGTGATCTACCGGGACGGCCCAACCCTTAATTTCTAGTGTAAATATACAAGATGATGCTAAACGCCCTTAACCTTGACGTAGGGGGTAGTTGGCGCGCACTTGGGACTCACCATTACGACATCAATATTGTCACCAGGGACGTTTGCGTGGAAGGGAAAAGGGAAGGATAATTCCTGAACCTGAGTCGTTCGATGGTCTCAGTTATTGTGTTGGAAATAAAAACGTCCAATTATTCCACTCTAACGTTTACTGACTGGGTGGTTCTGATGCGTAATTGGAACATTTTGTCTGGATGTTATTTAACTCGACTGGGAGGTCCACTAGTGAGACGGATCGTCAGTTTACTCTAAACAGCAGGAAGTTCTAAACTGCCGTTTGGGTTACAGTGTCATGGAGCCTTTCCCGATATCGCGAAGTATCAAAATGGTCCACAAGTACGTGCCTCTCCTTATACATGCTGAGCGCGGATTTCTTGCCAAAGTTATATTTTTATGCTATCCTCATAGAAGACGCAAGCAATATACAAGTAATGCGCAAGTAATCAATTGGTCAATGTTGTTAGGAAAACGACAAAATCTTGTAAATTCATGAATTGGAGACTCTACAACATTACTTCTATTGACAATGTTCTCCTTCCCACTTACTTCAAAAAAGCAACAACAAAAAAATAAAATAAAAAAAAGAAAAAGAAAACGTCACTGAGCCCTTTGGCTTTCCACCCGATAGCGATGGCTAAGCGACCAAAATTGAATTTGTGTTTATAGCTGGAATAAGATGCACGGCACAAAAGTATTGAAAATGTAAAACTGTTGTAAAACTGCAGTAAGACTGTTGTAAAACAGTTGTAAAACTGTAGTAAGACAGTTACTCACGCTGGGTATGTTCTCATTGGTGCAGATGCCCTCCGACAGCAGTCTGTCGCGGATCTCCCAGGCGAAGATGGAGGGGCACTCCCGCTTGAACTGCGCGATCTTCGCCACCACCTCGGGCGTGGCTACGCGCGGCTTGGAGCCGCCGATGGCGCGGGGCCGGATCGACCCCGTCTCGTAGTACCTGCGGGAAGGGAGGGAGAGACAGGCGCGCTGTAGGCTAGGCTGTTTTTTTCGTCTCGTAAACGGCCGTCGCCTTTTGAAACTAGTCACCATCAGACCCTTTTGCAGGCTGAATAAATAGTAGAAATCGGGCCAAAAAAGAATGTAGCTGGTCAGAGCATTTCGCCGGTCACAGAGGGTCCAGTTCACATGCATGGAGTCCGTGAGAAGTTACTATGTAGGCAAACTGGACCTTCTATGACCGGCCAGCTACCCTTGACATTATCTTAGGCCGATATTACTACTATTACGGTCGATGCCATATCTCACAGAAGAAATAACTTAAAGTGTATCAACACGGTCCTTCCACACCGCAAAGTTTCTAGTGCTTTCTCTCCACTAATTTTTTGGACCTCAAAGAAGCTATGATCCGCTTGATAAACTTAAAGTTATCCCTTTTGCGATATGGTGACGACCGTTTCAAAACGCGACGGCCGTATACGAGACGGAAATTTGCGCGTTGTAAGCTCGCGTGGTGAGGCGACTGCTTCCACAGCTTCAGACTCGCGCTACCACACGGGAACTTCTTCATGCTTGGCTGCAGGTCTGACCGATATGCAACAGTTTACGGACCACTGAATTTATTGGAAATAAATTTAGAAATGAACAAAAAGTCATTTTTCAAATAATTCGCGTCAATGATTTAGGCATAAGTCACTGTTTGTTATCATTTGTGGTTAGAGTGCAATCGCTGGCCTTATGAAGAACATTTCGTTACCTACTTGTATTTTCGGAATTTCAAAAAAAAAAAAAGAATTTTCGATGAACTTTGATGAAGCTACAAACGGTAAGGCTACATTTGCGTATTTTGTACATGATATAAGATGGTTCCCGGAGAATTGACGGGAAAATCTTGTTTTTCTTCTTACTTTAAACCAAAAGTGTTTTGCAACCAAAGCGCTGCACGCGTCATTTATTTATTGTAGGACAAAATTTCCTTGCTCATATATAGCAAACCGAAATGTTGTTTTATAGCATGCACGATTCATTTCGGCATTTTGTTTGCTTTTTGTTTCTATGGCTTGTTTGAGATTGGCATACACTACCTTCCCAGAATCTTGGACACGCAACCAAATGTTGATTTTATTATAGCATGCAGGATTCCTTTCGGCATTTCATTCGTTTTTTTACGTCTGGTTTGAGTTTGGCATACACTACCTTCCCAGAATATTGGACAGTTTTCTATAGCGCTTTGTTTGATATTGTTGTATTGCAATTGTATGGGTTGTTTGATATTGGCATACACTACCTTCCCAGAATCTTGGACACGCACCCATTGGAGACCTGCAGAAGGCGGGAAATGTCGCAGGGCCGCGCGCCCTGGTGCGCCAGCTCCACGATCTTCTGCCGCGTGGAATCGGGGAGCGGGCGGCCGTTCACGAACACGCCCCCGAGCTGGTTCACGCCGCTATGCCCTGCACCGGATACAGCAAGACCGAGTCAACCCCGGGGCTGGGAGAAGGAGGAGGGACCCCCTGGACTAGGAAGGGGGGATCCCCCTTGAGGAACCCTGAACTAGGAGAAAGAGGGGGTAAGCCCCTGGACTAGGAGAAGGAGGGGGTACCCCCGGACTGAGAAGGACAAAAAGGGTTACTTTCTGAACTAGGAGAAAGAGGGGGACCCCTAGACTATGAAGGGGGTTCCCCCTGGACTAGGAAAGGGGTACCCCCTGGACTAGAAGAAAAAGGGGGTACCCCCTGGACTAGAAGAAAGAGGGGTAACCACTGGACTAGGAGAAGGAGGATACCCTTCTGGACTAAAATGCTCTTGGACAAGGAGGAAACTAGGAGCAGATACCCCTGGGGTAGGAGGTGTAGAGGGAAAATATGAGGGATGACAGAGGGGGAAACTTTGTGTAAGATTGGGCAGAGATATAAGAAAGGTTGTTGCGTAGGGCTGCAACAGGCGGAGATTTGAGCCAGGGCAATGCCCAGCGGAAGACGGGCTGTCAGTTGGGACAGGCGGAGTTGGAGATGGAAATGGGTTTATCGAGTGCATCTCGTCGGAGATAGCTGAGAGGCCGGGAGGATGTGCGGATGGGCATAGATAGCTGATGAGAAGTGACAGATATGGGGGAGGGAGAGATGTCAGATAGTGTAAAAGCTGGCAGGGTACGGTAAAAATAAATGTAGGTTGCGTTGGCTTGGCTCTGAAAAGACAGTGACAGAGAGTATCTTAAGAAAATACTGAGGAGTTGAGAGATGTCTGGGATGCCAGGTGAGTGAGGATGTTAAGGGGACACTGAGGAGCTTGGAGATGGGGCTACAGGCAACGCATAGGATACTGAGTAGTTGGGAGGTCTGAGATATCAAATGAACCTATGGGTAACAGAGAAGAGTAGATCTTAAGAAGATACTGAGGAGTGGAGAGATGGGACTACAAGTAACAGGTAGGATCATCTGAGGACTCGGATGAGTGACAGTGGATCTTGAAAAGATACTAATGAGCTGGGACATGTCTGGTGGGACTACAAGTAGTAAAGAGGATCTTAAGAGGATACTGAGCTGGATGAGAGGGCCTTAATAGAATACTGAGGAGTTGTATGAGAGGGCCTTAAGAGGGAACTGCGGAGTTTGTTCAGTCTTTACGCAGCAGGGCAGCTCGGCTCGAACCAGGCCGGGGAAAGGTGGGACCAGCCGGGCCCAGACTACATGTTCTGCAGCGGCCGCCCGGCCACCCGAGACCCCGCGCCGGGAGATCGGAGGCTCAACACGCACGCTGCGGCACGGGCTCCGGTAAACAACGTTAGTAACCATGGTAACAACAAACAAACAAGCTCAACACGCACGCTGCGGCACGGGCCCTCCGGTAAACAACGTTAGTAACCATGGTAACAGTAAACAAACAAACAAACAAGCTCAACACGCACGCTGCGGCACGGGCCCTCCGGTAAACAACGTTAGTAACCATGGTAACAGTAAACAAACAAACACACACACACACACGCCAGCTTAACACGCACGCTGTGGCACGGGCTCCGGTAAACAATGTTAGTACACAACCAACCAACCAACAAACAAACACGCACGCTGCGGCGCCGGCCCTCCGGTAAACAACTTTAGTAAGCATGGAAACAACAAACAAACAAGCAAGCAAACAAACAAACTCAACACCCAAACAAACATGGCAAAAATAAACAAACACGTTGCATCGCCGGTTCTTCGTAACAATGTTACTAAGTAACGATTGTAACAAACAAATAAACACACTGCGGCACCGGCCCTTCGGCATCAGCCGTTAATAAACACGACAACAAACATACATACAAACAAACAAACACAACACGCACGTCACATTATTATTGGTAAAAACAGAAACAAACAGCAACAGTGGAAATCCACCTTTCTGTACGCTACCTGACATGTCACAGTTAGTAATCACTGATAAAACAATCGATATAAGGATACATGGCAAAATCGTCGGATGTTTTACCAACAATTGTTTGTAAAAGGAAATTATAACAAACAAACATAGAAGCAAACACCAACTGTACATCTCCGTCAACTTTGGACAACGTTAGTAAGAAACTTTTTGTGTTAGTCGAACTGCATGTTTTGTTTCATCGTTTTCGAATCAACCTATTTCTACAAAACAACATACGAACATCGGAGGGACAGTACTTTGAGTACTTTGTGAAATAATGAGACCTTGCTACAAATGTTAACGAGCTAAATGTGAGTCTCACGGGAACAATAAGCAGTGGAGATGAGGTGCTCGAGAAACAAACAATGGAACAGAAGAAAGGAAAATACTAATGGCACAAAAATCATCATGTCAGATATTGTAGATACACGGTCCGAACATAGAGATTGTGAAGTGATGTATAAACACAAACCACGCAGACCGGCCATTAGGTAATTAGGTATTAACATCATACGTGACAGAACAACTGTGCTCGTCAAATTCAAACTGACAACTTATGTTAATGTGAGTTGAGAAGAGATATCACGGCAGTTGTTGGTTTTGGTAAGACAAAGAACACTTGTCATATGGGTCAAAAAAGTCGATCATCAGAAAAGTGGGTGATATATCCTGATGTAAAAATAGGAGCTTATTGTAAGCTAATGTTTTGCATTAAGTTAAAGTTAATGTGCAGAAAACCTAAAAGTAATAGACTAAAAGTTGACGGTCGTTTGCTTCTATGATTTACACCATTCTTGTCGTTTAGCTATAGTTAATTGAGTATTAGCAACATGATGAACAGACAGTAGCTGTTAAAAGAAGCTTAACAGAAGTAAAATTCCTTTTTCTAAAAGGTTTTGAAATCAAAGCAAACATCCTACTTAGAACGTGTATTTGATTAATGACATATTGTATATTAGATAACTAAGCATAAAAAGCAAACCCACATGAAACTTTACTCGTTACAATTTGTCTAACGTCCCTTTGTGGCACTGATTTCCCTGCGTCCATGTCTGAGTGCCTGTCTAACGTGTCAGGTTCGGATAATAGACCCGTCGTCTGACGGGACAATATTGTGGTTGGGTCCGGTAATCCTGTTAGAGCGAGCCAGCTGAAAGTCTGCCGCCACCCGGGCTGCACAGTGCACACATCTGTTGGTTTTGTTCTTTCCTTTTTCTTTTATCCAGAAAAACAGTAATGCATACAAAAAAGAACTCAAAGTGACAGCGAACTCAAGTTAGGAACAACTTACATTGTCGCAGCCACTTTTACAATGAAAATTAAAGGTATTTTACAAGACGTTTGAAAAAAGTGTGGATTCACAATAAGAGACCTAGCTGAAGCTTGACTCAAACCTCCCATTCCAGAAGAAAAGAAATCCCGCTGAAGGTCCCTTTGTGTTCTCTTCTCTGGCTGGGCGGACCGAATGTTGGGCTACACTTCGGGAGAAAGAGGGTCTTTCCTGCTTTCTTTTTTTCTGGGATGGGGATTTTCATTCACTCTTCAATTAGGCCTCTTATTATGAATCTACACTTTTTAAACGTCGTGTAAAACACCTGTAAAAGTAGCTGCGAGAATATAAGTTGTGCCTAAACTTGAGTTCGTAGTCAATTTGTTTGTGTCCTTTCATTTTGTTCATTTTTATATTCCAACATTTCATGACTAGACATGACGACGGCACACCCAAGTTATATTCAACTTATTTCATGCCGCTACCAACACAGAGTAAAAATACAGGACAGGACAATACTCATTTTTAATTGAGTTAAGTGAGGAAAATCGTGTAAACCTTTCCCAAGGGCACAAGATCGGTGGTATGTCAGGACTCGAACCCGGGACCTCTTGGTTCCGAGTCGAGCACTCTGCCGCTACGCCACACAAAACCACCGTCATTTCATTTGTATTCATTACTGTTTTTCTGAATAAAAAGCGAGCTAGGGTCTGGGTGAGAACCCGGGGTGGGCAATTACCGTTCGTGTCTGCCGGGCCGGTGTCGCCATATTGCCGCGGATTTACTTAATCCAATTACGAACGGACGCCGTAATCCTCCAGACCGGCGGGCGATAATCCGACCCGCAAATTTCCGGGAATATAAACGGCGATTCCTGCTCAAGTGTTTCCGGGAACGCTCAATCGATCTAACGTGATTATCGGGTATAAAGGACCAATATAACCCTACTCCAGTGTGAAGCACCAATTTAACACTACTCCAAGACTCTTATCAATAAGCATAAAGCAACACTCTAACGCTACTCCACTAGTCTTATTAACGGGCATAAGGCACCACTCTAGAGCTACTGCAATTTAACGGTACTTCAGTCTCAGCCTACTCCAATATTCTTATTAATAAGCATAAAGCACCACTCTAACGCTACTGCAATTAAACACTACTCCAATACTCTTATTATCGGACATAAAGTGTCACTCTATCGCTACTGCAATTTAACGCTACTCCAGTAGTCTTCTTAATAAAAGACCACTCAACGCTAATCTCAATCTAACGCTACTCTAATAGTCTTATAAATAAAGAACTACTATAACGCTACTTCAATACTTATTATATTAAGCATAAAGCACCACTCGTACGCTATTCCAATTTAACACTATTCCAGTACAATTGATTGGCATAAAGCGCCACTCTAAAGCTACTCTCGATCTAACGATACTTCAATACAATTAACAGGCATAAAGAGCCAATCTGAAAGTCTTACTAACAGGTATAAAGCAACACTCTAATGCTACTCCAGTACACTTATTATGCTGTTCTGAAACGGTTGGTTCGTTTTGTACGCGTGCTTCATTTCATTATTATCGTAGCTGATGATATGTGTACCTAAACCATAGTTGTTTTAATTGAATAAAGATATATAGTGAGGCATTGTGTTCTATAGTAGCATGGTAATTACACAACTTCTAACGGATTTCTAAAGTAGGACAAACGACGAACATAACGGTCAGCATGTCACCATAATTCAATAAAGATAGGCCGTGCCATGAGACACTGAGATTTCAGATCCTAGGATAGCGAGGCAATTAGATAATTGTTAACGACTGCTCAAACTAGCACTAAGCGGCAATACAGCGCCAAGAGGAACATTGTAGAAGTAAAACATTTGTACACTTTTTGTTGTTTAGTTCATTTCGTTCATTCAAACGCGTTTTTCATTTTTTTGCACCAGAATATTTGCCTTTTTTTGACTCTCTGAGCATCTGCAAAACATATCTAGGTTATGAACGAAATCATGTTTTCTCGGCTATAGTATGCAGAAAACATGTATATAGCCAACGAATGTAACTATTCAGCAAGGGAATGACACCAAAGTAAAGTGTTTCACGAAATGTATGGTAGTTTACCGGAGAGCCTTCTCTTTGGCAGTTCAGTTTTGGGAGACTATATATAGAGCGTAGCACAACGAATAATGGTTGTTTAGAATAGAGATTGTTAAAATGATTGTTAGAATGCTTGTTCTGTCGACTCCTGTGATGCTTAAACAACCTTAACAATAAAGAAAACGGCAGAAGGGGTCGTACTGAAGCACACTAATGTTCCTGTCACAAACGTATTTGTACAAATGACCATATAGGCGCCACGACCGGGAAGTCTCCATGTTTGGTGGGGGAAAACGCGCCAATTTTCGCGATGTAACAACCGAACATATGCGGGCGTCCAGTCGTATAGAGGAAACCTCTAAAACCAACTCTGAACAGCATATTACAATTAAATTACACCTGAAAGATATAACAATCTACACATCACAGTATATGTGAATATAGCTATAGCCGATACAAATCTGACAATGCACTAAATTTTCGAGCGGTAAAGATCGTGCATATAGTTGTCCAGTGGTACAAGTTGAACCTCTAAAATCAACTTTGACACTGTCAAAGAGGAGATAGAAGGGTACAGGGTTCTCCTCTATAAAGAAGCCATTTCCTGTCAGAGTGTTAGTAGCTAAATTGGAGTCGAATCTCTAAAACCCAATTCTGAACAGCAGATTACAACACCCTACACCATAAAAATGGAATGATCTGTCAGTTCCCTAATTTAAAGTCCACAAGTAAAGAATGGTTTTTGCGTTTTTACTTAATATAAACAGTGTGCAAGTTTAAACTGCAATTTCCAACACAACAAATTGGACTCACCCAAATTCTGTGTTGGAAATTACAGTTTAAACTTGCTTCATAATGACTTCTACCAACACAGATGAACTTTCAAGATAGATCGTTATAAAAACGTAAACCAGAAGAAAAAGAAGAATGTATACGTGAATATAGCCAATACAAATCTGAGAATGCACTGAGTGGACTAATTGAATCGCCAGTTGCAAAGTACTTCAACAGACTACCAGCTGAAGTAAAGCAGTTTCAAACTTTAAAACACTTCAAGGCAGCTTTAAAGACGACCTCTGACCTCCAATCATTTTGAACGGAAAACGATTTATGTTGATTATGATTATGATTTGAAGTTATGTTTTCTTGTTAATTCCCTCAGTTCATGTTGAACTTCGTATAATTCATTTATTTATGTATAACTTCCAGTTATATTGATTTCATTTACATCTTTTGTTATGTACTTTGTATAATTTACTATTCTTTTACTTATTGTACCCCTCCTGGGCCTCCTTGGAAATCAGCTATTGGCTGAAGGAGCTACCCAGGTGTCTTTGAAGATTAAATAAATAAATAAATAAATAAAGTTGTGATGTTCCATTGTTTCCTACACAAAGGGTTAGGTAGCTAAAGAGCAGAAAACTGCGCCGTTCCTAGCTGTGTGATGCCCTGTGTTTCCCTTGTACAATGTGTATAATCACACACAGGCAGCTGGCCCGTAAGTAAGGGTTGGGGGGATGGTTTAGTGTGATAAATGCCGTACTGTGTGAACGGAATGGATGTTATAGCTGTTAGGGCGTAATGATTACAGTTCTATTCTATTGGTAACACCTCTTGTCCACTAGAGACTGTGAATAGTGAATGACGGAAGATTTGACTCCGCTCAACGAATTTCACAAATAAAGAACGGGTTTCCCTTTTCATGTGTTGTTCTCTTTCATACTATACTTACACATAGTGTGTTTCGTACAATATTTAACATTGTGAATCATAGTCCAGTTAAACAATCAAGGGCTACAGAAACACATTTTTGTCGCTGAACGGTGGCACAGGCATCACCGTGTCTAGTAGAAGGGAAGCCTTGCGCCTGACATATTTAAAGTTGCAAAACCAGATCACGATTATGGCAATGTCCATCGACCTAACATCTCAAATGTTCCCTCGCGTAGAGTACAACATCTTGCAATTTTTGCACACCACTCCGCAACTTTACACTAAAGCTGTCTAATTATAGTTAGAGACTTAAGATGACAAGAATATATGACCAAGGATTGAGAGTAATCGACCTCTCGATAGTAAAATAAGTGGTCGATTACTCAAAGATAAAACCTCTCGAATGTAAAATCAACCATCCTCTGCCAAACTGAGCTACTGGACAGACCTCAGCCAAACAAAAAAGCAAAAGATCTATTACGAAAGTCGGGACCAAAAAAAAAAAGTCAGCTAAGATTCTACCGAAGTGACCGACTCACATGTAAGTCATTCTTTTTTTTTTCAAAGTATGTTCTCATTGTGTAAAACGATCCCACCCCTGACAAAAGAGTCGGTTAGAATTGCCTCAAACGGTGCAGGAGTAGCCATGATCCGTATTGTCCATATGGCCAGCAATTCAGACTCAAACAAACGCCGTTATCTTAATTTGCCTTAAGAACGTATTAAAAGTCCATTGCATTAAGCGGACAATCGTAGCCAACACATTACCGATACCGGCACCGCCGATGCACATTTCTAACAAACGTTTTAATAATATCTAAGTGCGGTTTTGTGATGTTTTCTGTTGTTCCTGTATATAATATAGAATTAAGTCACAGTTGAGCGCATTTCTGACGGAAAGTGTTGGGGAACACACATCTCCGTACAACATCTGTCGCGCGGAGAAAATTCACCGAAACCAACAAATCAAATAACTTCGGGTCTGTTGCACCGACTAATAGTGGTGATGAGGACAAGTCTATTCTCTCCTAGAGCTGTGTCTGTAATATTAGAAAATTTATTGCAAATACTTGCCCGAGGGCTAATTGCAGTTACAAACAACATAAGAAAGAAAATAAAGTGGTATGTGAGACTATATCTACGTCCGTAACATTATACTATATTCTACAACATGCATGGTACTAGTTTTACTGGGTTTGACTTCTTCTTTTTAGGCAATGGAAGACGAATTTACCCACTTCTTCTATAATATAATAAATCTCACCCCGGCCCTGCTGTAATGATATAATGACCCGCGCCGTGCCGGCCCTAACTTGTCACACACGCAGTAAATGCCTCCATTAAATGGATGTTTTTCGCGGGTAGAAAAGGCAGCTTGTATGAGGGTCAGATAAGGGTCAATTGCTTTCAGGTAATGTGCCCAGGTGTACGGTGTTAATGGCAGGCCAGGTGGGAGGTGCGCACGCCCTCAGGTGAGCCGTACCTGACGTGTTTGACGTACGGACTTACCTGGCGTATCTGACGTACAGTGGGAATGCAGGTGAAGTACCGAATGACTTTTAAGTGTAGATTTAAGTCTCCTTTCTACGAGTACCAGACAGCGATCGCTGAGTGAACGTTTAGTCACAAAAATCGGATTTGTTTTTTCCCTTCTTTTCCAATATAATGTACGGCATTAAAGACCACAGCACATACAAAACGTAACAAATATTAATGGTTTATCTATGAAATTCACTGAGCAATCTTTGAACGTACAGGGGATGCAGGTAAAGTGCGGATTGACTTTGTAGATGTAAGTCTCCTTTTCTGCCAGACAGCGATCGCTGAGCGAGCGTTCAGTCACCAACATTGGACTTGTTTGACCCTTTCTTTCAAATATATTATAATCCGGATCCACGACATTAAAGCAAGACGACAGGACGTACAAAACGAAGCAAAAATCGTTATCTATCAATGAAATTAGACCTAATTTTTCGCTCAGTGTCGTAGTCTGCAGTGAAAGCTGGACGTTACAAACCGGTACGTTTCTTGTGCAGGAAAAGAAAAACGGTTACGATTACAATTTCAAACTAATCAACCCGAAATTGAGGTAAACTGTGCAAATTGTTTTAGCGCAAACAATGAACGTTAGGTGCAACCCGATGATATATATACAAAAACGACTGAGACATCGTCATTAGGCAGAGTTCAACACCTATATATAGGTGTTAGATATTGGCCTAGGTATGACAGGCAACTCTAACCAGTTACACCCTTGGTGTGTTACTGCTATCTGTATCGGTTAGGTGACGCAGATCCAGCCATTACTAATGCTTGCTGTACCGGTATACCGACTGACTAGGTCTTACTCCCATTTACCTCATCAGAGTAAAACTCTCTAAAGAAGTATACTGAGTAAGGGCCTGTAATCGTGTAATCGTCATGCGATCGCAAACTAAAGGCATGTGTGACCTGCAAAACTTCAGACATCCTTGTCGGTCGTTGGTTCTGTTATGTACAGTCTTCTTATCTGAAAATTTTACGGCATCAAAAATTTACGATTACCTACGCCATACTTTCCAAGCAGAGGTTTGGGCTCCGGCTTCTGTTTGGCGTATTTTTTGTTTCGAGTTTTTATCGGACTTGTTTTGTGTACTGGTATCTTGTTTTACTCCAGCAAAAGTTATTCTAGTAGCAAATGGTACGAGTAACTGTCTAGCTAATGGATAATGTCTGACCAATTTGATACCGTCTTGCAGTCACCGAAAGATCTGCTTGGAGACTCCCCACGGCGCCGGTGACGCGCCGTAAGACACGATCGGACCGTCGGCAGGTGTGAGACGCCGTAAGACGCTGCAGTTCTGTCGGCAGGTGTGTTAGGACAGGTACAGCCGTACAGGTACACCTCAGGCAGGGACAGAGGCAGTGCTGGGACTCCTGCTGAGTTCCACCCTCATGCATCAAAACAACCTAAATGTGCAGCACGACAACCCTGTGTGCCTCCCCTGCTGTCATGCCTGGTCTTTGTGTCAGACAGCGTCGCTTTTTGCACAGAAGCTCCTGCCTTGATCAAATGGGTTTCACACAGACGGAACTCTTCAAAATCAGGAGTAAAAATCTGGGAAAATGTTGGAGAAATTGTTGAAGAAGAAAAAATCATGCCTGCCTGCTCTTTATGTCAGACAGCGTCGGTTTGGCACCGAGCTTTTGCCGAGGACGAGTGGGTTTATTCACACACACAGAACTATTGAAAACCAGGAGTAAATCAAGAAGATCCGTATAGGTAAGACCCATAAAGATTGTTGAAGCAAATGTGAAAATCATGCTGTACCTAATGTCCAATGCGTCTTCAATTATACAATGTGAAACACTGAAGCTTCTGCTGCGGACGAGTGGATTTATTCACACATACACACAGAACTCCAGAAAATTAGGAGTAAATCTAGAACATCCGTCAGACCCATAAAGATACGGAAATTGTTGAATTAACAAATGTAAAAAAAATCAAGCTTTACTTATACCTAATCTCTCCAATGCCAATGATACAATGTGAACCACCTTATGATAGATAAGATGGCAATTTGATACACACAGAACAAGCAGCTTGAATCGCAAACGATTGAACATTATTAACATACCAACCACGAGGTTGGGATTGCAGGGTGACCAGCTGGCTAACTTGTCAACCTTTGCCGAAAGAACACGCCATAAAATACGCTGGAATAGCGTCGTTCATTTTTCTATAATCCACGGAAGTTTAATTCCCAGAAAAACTGCACAGCGCCATTCCGAGGTAATCTCCAAGCAGATCCTAGGGTGGCAAAAAGACAGAATCAAATTAGCCAGGCAGTATTCATTGGCCAGAGAAGGTCGCCGGCCACCGACGGGTGGTGGTGGTACCGACAAAAAAGGGGCCATATATAAAAAGCTAGCGACCATTCCACCACCACCTCTGCTTGGAGAGTAATTCCGCGGTACTAAATTGATTTCTGATGTGTTGACACGGTTTCCGTACGTTTTTAATGCGAGGCAATTTAGGGATTATGGTAAATTCTTTGTCCGACGACGCAGATTCATAAACAGACCATCCGGCCAGGTCTGTTGTTATCTTCACGCTAAACACGACTGTTTCTGGATGCAACCAAACATTTTAGTTTCGTCTGTTATAAAAAGGTATATTACTTCTACAAAACTGGTGATGAAACGGTTTTGATCAACATAAAAACGTAGCTTCACTGGGATTTAAATAGTAAATGCGGCATAATTACGAAAATACCGAACGCTTGTTTCCAGTGACCCATGAACGTAGAACGGGCGTCTTCAAAATCATCGCTTATTGTTCTAATTTATTGCGACATGGTTTTAGATGGACTAAAACACGTAGGAAACATAGAGGGCTCTTTTTGTCAAGAAACACCAGTTCTAAAGTTGTGATTTAGTAAAACAGATGAACACATGGAAAAGGGAGGCCACCAGTAGGGTGACCCGCGCACAGCAAATAACCTTTACACATGCATAATGATATAGGTACCGATTCCTGTGCTTGTGAAAACTGTTTTCATAAAGTCGTTCCGTGTTTCATTTCATTTCAGCGTGGACATTACACTAACGACAGACCCCTTTTCTAACTAAAACCTGAGAACCGACGTGAAGCTTTAGACGCCGGATATATACCAGATAGCCATGGGAATAAAGATTATATCACTATCCTTTCAAGTCAGTGGACTGTCCAGACACATACATATGATATAGCCGAAGTGAATGTTCATCCACAAATCAGCAAGGAAATAAACTACATGTACATCACACTGCCAGCATTACCGGCTGTGTAGAGAAGGCCTCCCCAGCAGCTTGCGAACGAAAATAACTACTCATCTGTCCGACATACCCCCATCTATGGACTATAGACGAAATCCTCCTGTTGGAACTCGAACCAGGGCTCTCGCTGAACAGTTCGATTGGAACTACGACTCTAGCGGAACTAGAACTGCTGGGAACTAGAACTACGGCTCCCTTGTCCAACTTTGACCGGGCCAACGACAATATAAACGGAGAGAACACACCGAGTTCTCAGAGTTGGCTGGAAACTCGCTACGTGTCTATTCTGGCTGGAAACACCAGCACTTGCTAACGAAAACAACAACTACTCATCTGCACGACAAACCTCCATCCATGAACTGTAGGCGCAACCCTTCTGTTGAACGTTGGGACTCGAACCAGGGCTGTAGCTGAACGTTACACAGTAGAAACCACGGAGAGAAGGCCCTGAGCTCGCAGACTTGGCTGGAAACGCGCTACGTGTCTACAGAAGCGGCTATCCTGACTGGAAACACACAAAACGACATACCTCCATCCATGAACTATAGACGCAATCCTCCTACAGAATGTTGGGACCAGGGCTCTCGCAGAATGTTGGGACACTGGCAGTAGGAAACGGAGAGAAGGCCAAGAGTTTGCAGAGTTAGCTGGAAACGCGCTACGTACACACACAAACGGCTAGTCTGGCTGGAAACACCTGCGTACCTGCCGAGTCCTGCAGACGTCCTGCTGTGTGGGGAACTGGAGGCCGGGCGGATCCTGACGGATCACTCGGGGGAGATCCCGCTAGATCCGGGGCGATCCAGGCTGATCTGCGCTGCCTCCACCGCAACACTTCGCAGATCTAAGAAGCTATCGACCTGTTAACCTTGTAGTGCAGACTAGAGAGTTCTCAGTAGACTGTAGACCACAGGTAGTACACAGGTAACACACAGGTAAACCGTACCTGTCCGCGCGGTTTACCTGGCCAGGTAGGCTACCCGCTGGGCAGCGCGGCGCCTCGGCGCTTTGATGTCGGGCTGAAAAGGTGCGAGCGCAGGTGAGCAGGCAGGTGACTCCGTCCGGATCGGGGCGGCAGAACCTCCCATCACGCCTCAGGTTTTGTTTTCCTCAGGCTCACGCTGTTTTATTTAGAGAGAGAGAAAGGGCCAGACACAAAGCGGGGACGGTAAGGCTTCCTCCGTGAGTTTACAACCCGTGAAACCTGTGTTTATATGCATGTAAAATTTACCATCGGGTTCGAGGACAGATATAGTTGTAAAAGGTACGGAAAATGCCAATACTGGAGGGCTGGTGTGTTTCTTGCTGTACCCTGACGGTAAGTGTTCAACCAGGAAACGTTTTTGCTCTAACAAGCGATATTTTAAAGAATTAACAAATACAGTAACTCGTAATTGCAGTTTACTATTGTAAAACAATTAGAAAATGGTTATTTTTAAGACCAAACTCCACGCATTGCTGACTACATATTACTGTTACAGACGATATACTCTGACTACAAAGCAAATTTAGTCAATCATTTAGTCAAACAATACGTTGATTAATATAAATGTATAGGGAATATGTTTGGAAACGATGTAATCGTTTTAATTTAACATATGGGACTGCGTACAGCTAACATTTCTTCCAACACAAAAATATACACATTCTGACTTTCCACTGTTTTTGTGTGGGGATAGCGTTTTCCTATCTACAATACAAACTACCTCAAACATTCTAACTTTTATAATAAACATAGAAAGGATTTCTAAATGTTGGCGTATTTCATGTTTAAATTTCAATGAACAAGCAAATATCAATAAAGCTGAATCTGAATCGAAATCCTAAGTGTAATATTTACCCCAAAGTGGCGCTTTATCGGAAAAACGCAGGAGTGGAAAATATAATATCAGTGTGCCAAAAATGGGTTTGAAATATCGCCATCCTAACATTGTGGAAACGGCGTGAATAGGAGATAAACTTTTCAGAATAAACGCTGCTGAATTCCCCGGGTTTATAAGCTACATATAAGAGTATTTTGAATTTGAACAACCACTAACGATATTCAGATTCGAACCAGTGAGAAAATACGCTATGTCAATGATACATTAGCTGTAATGCTACAACTGTGTTGCAAAGTTTCAGCACAGAAATAAAGTTAAAAGCAGTTTCAAGAAAAACAATTCCCTACAAAGAGCAATATTTCCTTTGAAATAGAGTTTCAGTCAATATTTTGCCAAGGTTATATATTTTGCCGAGGAACTCAACTTTGCATTATCATGTTTAAAGCTACATCATGTAGATAATCAGCTTAAGTTAAAGATATGATTTGATACAGTCAGTTAAAGATATGATACATTTTGTGCAGTCAAAACTGTTCTACAGTTCTCTCCCTACCAACACCGTTATCGTCCTGTGTTATAACGGCCAAACAGCCAGATGTAGGTTATCACTGTATTTTCTGCAGGGGAGTTTTGCACTCTGACAACTCCAGAATTTTAACGAAAGCCATTTAAGAAACGGGTTATTAGAGCAACGTCAGAATATTCATGTAGTTTGATATAAGTAAGTTTTTGCGACTGAATGTGTGACCATACTGATGTTGACTACCTGTTCTTTTTCATCCCACTACGTGTCAGATGAATAAAACAATTTTAGGAGTTGCAGAAACTAACAAAGCCGAGACAGACTAGCTGTATAACACAAAGTACCAAAACTGGAACGTAACTTCAGAGTTATACTTTGCTATTGGACAAATCTGTAGCTGAACTAGTTACCGAAAAGTAAGGAAACCCCAAAACGGGGCCCTGCCGAAAATACACTGCGCATCGTTAGTAAAACGTCGCTTGTTAGCCAGATCGAGAACTACTAAAGGAGCCAGAAATGAGCATTTATATTGCCTCTATCCCGAAGAAATAAAAACAACCACGTAATGAGCGTAAGTTTTAGCACAGCAACAAAAGGCTGTCGTTGTTTACGGCCAGTAAAACGGGGCCCTGTCGAAATTGCACGGTGGTCAAACGTCGCTTGTTAGTGAAGTCGTGAACTAATAAAGACAGAAATGAGCGTTTAAATTTCCTGTACTCCAATGAAATAAAAACAACAACAGTGAGCGTAAGTTTTAGCACAGCCACAAAAGGCTGTGGTTGTTTACGGCCAGTAAAGCTACACAAGACAAGATTGCGCATCTTTAGGTAAACGTCGCTTGTTAGTCATCAGGTCGTGTGCTACTAAATGAGCTAGAAATGAGCATTTGTATTGCCTCTATCCCGATGAAATAAAAACAACAATATAATGAACGTAAGTTTTAGCACAGCCACAAAAGGCCAGTAAAACTACACAAGACAAGATAAAGGTTTATCACCTACGTCCCATGCCTTCTCCCTCTCACCACCGCCCGGCAGCGCGGGAACCTCCGCTGCAGACGACTCCACCGTGTCGCCGGGGCAACTCCCGCCAAAACCAAGGCAAAAATCGTCCCAAACCAGCTTTTTTACCTTCCTGAGGAAGCCTGTGATGAGCCCGACCAGTCCTGTGTTATGTGTTTACCTCCGGCCGTGTGCGTGAGGGTAGTATAAGTGTTATGACCTCGGTAGTACCTGACCGGTACAAACTCGCTCCAACCCAAGGACTGGCAACGCGCTCCTTATTATAGAGAAGTCCTTCTACCAGACAAAGTCCTCAGGCTAAACTCATAAATCGTCCGGGTTCCTTTATCAGATCGGCAGGTTTATGGCAGAGCGGCCCAGGTAAGGTCCGTCTCGCGTTGTCCTGTCACACGGACGGAGAGACAGATGGGTAGAACCACTCCGCTTCGGTACGTACTTTGCTCCAGGATAAATAAAAGAAAGAAAACCCTTCCTAGACGAAGACACCTGTGCAGCGTTGAAAGTTTCCCGTACCGGGCACGATGCGAGTTTTCCCGGGGAGGTGGTGAGAGCTGGAGATGAACAGAAGCGTCGCTGGAAGCCGGTGGTGTTGAGTTGTCGGGTCGCGGTGCATCAGGCGGCCGCCATGACAGTTGTGTGTTCTGTGCGTTCGGCTTCTGTTGGTTCCGCCCATACAGGCCCGTGTGACGTCACGTCCCGGGGGGGGGGGGCAGGGGAGGGGCAATGACTGACGGAATGTCACTTACAACAACTTTTGTTTCGCCAACGTTTTAACCAACGGATTTCTCATTACAACAGTGGCCTGTTTTCCATAATTTTTAACGTGGGTCATGAGAAAGGCTATAAGAGCTATGAAACAAAAGGTAGAGGGATTCCAACGCGCCTGTAAGGGGAATATCGCTGACGGAATGTCACCTACAACTACCCTCTACCAGGCTTCGGGGGGCGGCTGGAGAGAGTAGAAATCGGTCACATAGAGAGATAACAGTTTGCCGGCAAACTGTTCTCCACAGCAGACCAACTCCCTCGGCATGCTATCTCTTTATTTGGCCGGTTTCGACTCTTTCCAGCCGCCTCCCGAAGCCTGGTAGAGGCTAACTTACAACAACTTTTGTTTCGTCAACGTTTCAACCAACGGATTTTCTCACTACCACAGTGCGACATACGGCGCCTGTTTTCTGAATTTTGACGTCGCTCACGACAAAAGCGGGAATTGCAATGAAAACAAAAGGTAGGGGTATTCTGTAAGAGGAATATCGCTGATACTTAACGGCAATAACTTCAGAAGGTATATGTTCTAACAGAAAGCTAAATTATCTTGTATTTCAGTAGCTGCTTTCAGTAGTTATGTCCATTGCTTCTATGTTTCTGGCGGAGCAAGATGTACTGGACTTTCTGCAGTGTTTGTAAAAGAGCACGGAAGCAACCGCCGAGAGATTCAATAAATGCTTCTGTACAGTATCCATGGACTTCTGCGATATTCATTATTCTGTAGATCTTTTTTGTGTTGATTATTACAGATTTCTCATTCCTACAATCGTCAACAATCGATGAAACTAACCACAAGAGAACTGGCAACATTCAATGCGTGAAACCGTTCTTTGGCGACTATTAGATTGCCAATGTATTACGACATTCGTAGTTAGAACGACATATGGTGTATCCAGTGACTAGACACTTTTGGCACAGTTGACAACCCAGCACTTGCAAACTCCATGGACTCCATGGAAAATAAAACTATGGAATACACCAACGTTTGTCACACCAAACACTTACAACCCACTACGAGAAATATACATTAGTCTAAAAGACAAAGAATATGCGACAAAAGGAATTCATCGGACACTTGCAAACTCCTTGACAAATAAAAACATGAAATACACCAACGTTTATCACCAAACATAATCCACTGCAAAAAATATTATTACCATTATATACTTTAGTTTAAAAGACAAAGAATATGTGGCAAAAGATTCCATCGGCACGTAAACCTGGCCATTCTAACCGAGGCGGAATCTTCTTTCAGGATAATTGAAAGGGGAAGGGAATCAGAGGGAAATTGAAAAGTCTATAGTGTTTTTAATCCACTTGTCTGTGTTTTCCAAAGTTTTCCGCGCGGCTAGAGTGATCCGGATTTTGCTAAAGCGATCAGCTGAATTGGCTGTCTCGTCCTGACGACTGGACACCGGCCAGGGGTAATCCTGTTAGTCCCAACCCAAAACACTCAAAACGCTCAACTTTCCATTGGCTTTTCTCTACACTAGAAGTGGGTATCAAAACGGCTTCTGTGCCACAAGTGACAAGGACACAAACGCAGCAGTTTAGCTAGCTAGAAAGGAGAACAATCTGATGCCACCCAAATACGTACAATTCTGACTCCCGGCCTTTCTCTATAGGAGAGAAAACACTCACCCCCTCACTGGCTTTTCTTTACATGAAAAGTGTATATCAAAACGGCTTCTGTACATTCTGTACAACAAGTGAAGAGGACACAAACACAGCAGTTAACACAGAGCTAAGAACGGGAACAATCTGATGCCATCCAACACGTAAAACATCGACTCCTCCTGACGACTGGACACATGCTATTTCGAATAGATGCGATAAAAATTGTTTTTAACTTTAAGCAGTATCAGACACTCTGACAAATTGAAATACGCCACTGATATATAGAAATATACATGAGTGGATATCAAAACGGCTTCTGTACATTCTGTACAACAAGTGAAGAGGACACCGGACCAGAGTAATCCTGTTAGTCGGAACCCAAAACACTCAAAACACTCATCTTCTCATTCTACAGGAGAAGTGGATATTAAAACGCCTTCTGTTCCACAAGTGAAGGTAGCCTCCATAGCATGCCAAAAGCTGGTGGTTTTGGGGGTCTTCAGGGTCTTTGGGAGCTTTTATGTGCTATTTTCTGATTGCATATAGACAACATAGCTGGCCTGGTTGAATTACCCCCGTTCTTTTAGAACTGGGCTAATCAGAAAACAGCCGAAGACCACCAAACCCCCAGTTCTATAAGCCTGCTACGAAGGCTAAAGTGAAGAAAACACAAACACAGCAGTTGTAAGAACGGGAAAAATCTGATGCCACCTAACACGTAAAATACCGACTCCCGGTCCCTCAGAATTTATTATAGACGGTCAGGCCATTCTCTTGGAAGAAGAAATATCGAAGTTAGTCTCTTGGGGGGGCTATTTTTAAAACCATATAACGTACAAAACGAAAATGCCCCAACAATTCTAAGTAGACAAGTATGAATGAGTTAAATCTGGTTATTCAACCTATATGAGTCAGAACAGAGTTCTAATTATTAGGGACGTGTGCATCATACCTGTTTTGTCCTCACTTAAAAGAAGAAATAGTCTGAAAGTGTTAAAGACAGCCACGAAACAGTTAGGCCATGCTAGTCCCAGGTTTATGGTGATATATAGCTGCACCACTAATCACATCACAGATGAATAATAACTACTATCTGTTCGTGCTTGCTGTATGATATATAACAGACCGACTGGCGCACCGAGTCGTTTCTTAAACACGCAGTCTATGGCATTAGAAAATTAGTCTGCTGATGTGTATAACGTTTCCCTAATCCTCACGATGTTTTAAGTGATTTCTCGTAAAAAAATGAAAAACAAAATGAGACAGACCAAAACAAACGTCTCCTGAATTGAATCAGTTTGAGAAACTCGGACTGAGATTGAAGCTAATCGAGGTAGAGTCCCTGAGGTGCTGAACAGACTTTCAGCGACACAAACCTAACGACTAGAAACTCTTGTACTGGTCTGTAAACACAAACTGTAGCATTGGAGCGCAGACCATTCCAAAACGCTCGCATTTCTGGCTTCTAAACAACTTCTGACACCTCAAGTAACCCTCAGCTATCTTTCACAACAGCTACAAGAACTCTTGTCGACGCGTTCTTAAAATGAAAACACCTGCAGCAGCCTTAAGAAGAGAAGCGCTTAACTAAAACTACAGACTATTTACCTCAGAAATGAGGGACTGGGGTAAATCACTTGCAACTAGAGACGACTTTTAAATTTCCATCGCGATTTACAGATCGAAAGTATGTGGAATTCCTATGGAAATACCTTAAGAAGTCCCTTAAGGACGTAGGTGTTGCGTACCGACATCTTACCTCACATTCCCAGCTTTCCCTCCGAAGTAAGTCCGAACAGAAAGCACAGTTCGCGTAACTGGAGACGGCAACTGTTTCTTCCGCTGAGTCAAAAACCTTTCTAGTTTGCGGCAACTGTTCTCTATCCACCATCAGGCCTTTCTACGGGAATGCGGATCGTAGCAGTCGGCAAAATGGAGAGTAAAATTGGCCAAGGGAGTCAGTCCGTGGAAGGTTGCTTCTTTCACTCCGAACTGCGCGGCCAGTCAAACCTACAAGGCGGCCAAACTCCCCCGGCAAATATTCTCCTATATATACAGCCAGCGTAGTTAGTCTGGTAGAGACCAGAAACCACGAGGCTTTTCTTCGGGAATACAGATCTTAAAATTCAGAAAAAAAGAAGAGTAAAATTGGCCAGGCGAGTTAGTCCGAGGAAGGTTGATGCTTTCCCTCCGAACTGCGCGGCCAGTCAAACTCTTAAGGCGGCCAAACTCCCCTGGCAAAATATTTTCCTGTATACAGCCAGCGTAGTTAGTCTGGTAGAGACCAGAATCCACGAGGCTTTTCTTCGGGAATACAGATCTTAGAATTCAACAAAAAGAAGAGTAAAATTGGCCAGGCTAGTCAGTCCGCGGAAGGATGCTTCTCTCCGTCCAAAGCCAGTTAAACCTTAAACTCCCCTGGCAAATATTATCCTGTATATATCCAGCGTAGTTAGTCTGATAGAGATCAGAAACCGTTCTAGTCCTCGGCGACTGTTGTCTAGCCTCCACCAGGCCTTTCTACGAGAATACGGATCGTAGAATTCGGCAAAAAATTCACTACAATTGGCCACGAGAGACAGTCCAGAGAAAGTTGGTTCTCTCCCTCCGAGGCCAAACTCTCCAGGCAAATATTCTCCTATATCAGCATACCCAGCATATCTGGTAGAGACTAACTGTTCTCTTGCCGAGCCAGAATTTGCAGAAACCCTTCTCTACTCCGCGGCGACTGTTTCTCCGCGCACCCGTCAGTCTGCGGACCCGGTCTGGCGGAAAACCCGGCCGGTGCGTAATGCGGACTGACACGGCAAGAACCAAGTCAACCAGCGAAAATCTGATCTGCCACGAAAACACCACATCCAACATAAAAACACATAAATTCTTCCCTCTGTGTCCTGTTCACTGACTCTCTTCTTTTCTCTCTACTTGACGTTGTGTGTTTCTGCTATTGTGGGGAACTTTGCTTTGGGAGGCAGAATGTATATATGAATCGATTTAATGGGTTTTGTGAGATGTGGAACATGAAGCGATGCACAAAAGAACAAGAAAGTAGTGAAGTGGGGAAAATTCGACCTCCACAGTCGCTAATTTGGAGGTTCAAAAAGGCGAGAGGACTGTGGAGTTACTTCAGTCTGAGTTCTTTCCTTGCCAGAATCTGGAGCGAACACGGAGGGGGAAAGTTGGCTGTGGGGGACAGTGGAGGTACGTACAGGGCGGTTTTGTGGTATTATGTTTACCGTGATGTCTTATGGACACTTGTATTTCTTGCACTAAAGAACTATGGCCACTGCAAAAATTTAGCTGACAGGCTTCTTAGACCTCCTTTTAGACGGCAAAAGCTGGGGGACTTGAGAGCGACCAAAATTAGGTTTGTGTGGCGGTTGATTTTATAATTAGCATGTGATTTAAGATGTACAAGTATGATTTAAAGGACAACAAAACGTACAAGACGTTTAAAAATGTCTTACGAACACTTCTGTTTCCTACACCGGAGAGCTATGGTCAATGCAAGAGACTCCGTTTCTGCTAGACGGCAAAATCTGGACGACTGTTGAGCGACCAAAATCAGTTTTGTGTGACGGTTGATTAGATAATTAAAATGCGAGGTAAGATTTTCAAGTACGATCTAAGGATAGCAAAGTTCACAAAACGTTTAAAGATGGGTTCTCTCTATGGAATTCGTTGAGTGACCAGTCAGTACTTTTGCGCTTAGTTGTAGCAGTGAAAGTGGGAGTGTAAAGAACTGTTCTTATCATAAGATAAACGAAAAAGTTTCTTTACTGCATTCGTAAAATTATTGAAGAGGTTTTGAATTTCTATGAAGTGTATGTTTGATTTAAGGATGCGTTAGCTTGTTTCGTCTATGAACAGTTTGCTAGGAGGTGTGCTATTTGGCACACAGTTGGTAGGTATCTAACACAAACGTAGACAGTATGTAATTCGGAAATACTGAGAGTAAAGTTGAAAGCTGGCAATGTGGAAACGCCTCTGAAAGAGATGCCCAAATGGAACCTGAAAATCACGGTACGAGAAAGGTGGGCAAGGGAATCGGCTTGACGAAGATAGAACATGACTGCCTGACCAGAGCAGTGTACAGGATGGTTGCAGATATTCCTTTCGTACACATTATATATATGACTGCAGTAGGGCTAAAGTTATGCATGGTAACGACAATGGGTTAACATGTTTCTCTCTATCAAGCTTAAGTACCTTACGTGAAACAAAAATGTCTGCAATTCTTCACATGTTGGAATCCAAATCAAAGTAACTTCATATGTGCCGTATGGGTTGATTTTTGCATCTGATGATTGCCATAATTGTGAGGAATAATGAGCAAAATCTGGGGCATTTAGCGATATGATTCATGTTTCACAAATGGATTAATGAACATGATTTAGTCATCAGTTACTACATCTGTACGTGCATGTTACAAATCAGACTCATTATGAACCATCTGCCGATGATCATGGATCAGTCCCAGCGATATTACATACGGAAACAAAATAACTATGTACAACTCGATAAGCTACGGACAGGGCTGGTTGTGCACAGCAAAAGAACTTAAAACATGCGCTATTGCGGGGAAAGAACATAACCAATGCTGCCGGCTTTGGTCTGATAGAGTAAGGTTTACCAGACTTAGATCACCGATACAGGGTACATGTAAGGCCTGGCCACGGATTGATAATGTCGGCTTGTAGAGAGGAAACTGGCAAATAGCGACATCTAAACAAGGATGACATCGCGAAGAGATTGGCGTCCATGCAGCAATACAATCCAGTCGGAAGAGTCTGCTGTACAGTAGGCTACTAGGGGAGAGACTTATCTTTTTTCATGCGGTCTCTACTGGGAAGGGAGTTTAAGATGCCATAAAGAAGAGACAGCACTGTCATTATAAAAGATAAAATGGAAATGTAAATGTTGCTGCATCAAGCACGAGTTAAAATATCTGAAAACGGTCGGACAAACTTGTGTCTGCATGCCATGTACCGCGGTACCGTCAAGTCGTTTTGGTTCGTACTTTATAAAGAAACATCGATGGCAGACCGAAAAGGTACAAACATCGCAGCTTGCAAGTTAAAAGGTCACTGTGCTTTTCTAAGCTTTACTAAGGAGTAATTTCTGACTGCGAGCAGGAAAAGAGCAAACCTGGAAGCAAAACAAACTGCACCAAGGACATCAGATATACAGACTTATCAGGCAGGGAGAAAATCCGACAGATTTACCTTTCATCGCCCGAAGCATCACTAACAACCTTCCGTCCTCCTTACAGTCTGTTTACACTACAAGGAGACTTAAACCGTGTCTTAAAGACATGGACTGTCTTGGATAAGGTGTCCAGAAGTCATTAGTAGCACTAATTATTCTAGTTCCGTGCCTTTATTTAACGAGCGCAAAGACGAAGACAAGAAAAAAAGTAGAACAACTCGCTTAAGGGAACAAGCGAAATGACAGACCGCGATAGACTGTAGCCTCCATAGCATGCCAAAAACTGAGGGTCTTTGGGAGCTTTTATGTGCTATTTTCTGATTGCATATAGACAACATAGCCGGCCTGGTTGAATTACCCCTGTTTAGAACTGGGCTAATCAGAAAACAGCCGAAGACCACCAAACCCCCAGTTCTATAAGCCTGCTATGGAGGCTAGATAGACTGCGCGGTTCGCAAAGCCTGGAGATGAGATGTTAGAACAACCATTATTTTCCCTGCCCGGTGATTAGGATCATTAAGGAAATGTGGTGTTGTTTTGAGACGTGTTCATCCATTATAAATACGGTCTGTAATTATCAGAGCAGGAAGAATAACCGTGTAGTAGTACGTAAGTAGAATAACCAGCAGCAGCTAGAAATAGGACGGAAAATGCAGCAGACACAAAGTCATGAGAGCATGTCGCTGGTTAAGCGAAAAAAACCCTAAAAACTGCAACTTTATTTTCTAGTTGCGTTAACTCTATGCTTAAACGTTTACTTTTAGAAGATTCCACGGTATTTCTAGCAATGATGTCTACATGTACATCAGTAGGGCCACAACTAACTATATTTAGACATTATAAGAGCGGGATAGACTCTGAATGCAGAATTCCCGCCTACAGTATTTCTACAGAACAGCTGCGCTCCGACTCGCTGGCAAATGAGCGCTTACCAACTGCAATTCGATTTTGTAATAAGCCTTAAATGATGAGTAGGAAGAATACAATGATAAAGTAGTGAATTCCTTTTACCCAGTGCCAAACATGTTATGTTAAAGTGCAATTTGCTAGCACAGAGAACACTTTACACTACTTCGAAATCAAACGATTTCAGAAAATCACTCTTTACGTTTGCTCTTTAGTATATCATTTTCCTTTTGTCAATCACACCCGTTATTAATCTGTCCATATGAACAATATGATCAAACATTTACAACAGAATAAACCCATAGATAGAGTCGTCCTTCCGCACGGAAGATTACACTAAGTAGATTGATGTCTGACTGTTTGTTCGTGTGTTGTGTGTGACATGTGAAGCTGGCCAGCTCCTGTGTCCCTGTATCTACCATCTGGTCTGCGCGCTGACTTATGGTTCTGAGTAATTGCACACTCATACCTGGTTACCCCTCCATAGTTCCTGTGTGTTACTGTGTTACTACACATGTTGTTGTGTGTGATTGATGAGTGACACTTCTGTCAGACGACATGGTCATGTCATGTTTTCCTCTGTGGGATCGAATGTCGGATTATTCCCGCCTGACTCCAGATCGTACAACAGATGGGAGGGCAACACTTCAGCTTCATTCCGACTTTACGTACTTCTCTGACTTCAAAATAAAAAAAAAAAATAAACAAACATTGTGGTTCTTGTAATGTGCCCCAAACATGCCTATGAAAAAAAACAGCACCGAATGTATTGTAATTTTCCAGCTGAGAACATAAACGTTTAGGTACTTAATATTTATTCTTACTGTACGTACTTTTTTCTGGAATATTACGTACAAAAAGGAAAGTCAGGTACAAAGGCCCACTAGTAGTTTCTTCATTTCAAAATTAAAAAAAAAGAAAAACATTGTGGTTCTTGCAACATTTTTGCAATGTTTCTAAACATGCCTATGAGAAAAGCGGTACCAAATGTCTTGTAAATATCCGCCAAAGAACATAAACTTTTAGCTAACGTATGTCCCTAAGGTAGCTGTTTGTTTTTTCAAAACCTGAACAGCTATGTGCTTCTCGAAATACGGATGGATGTTTTCTTAAGATGTTTTGTTTGTCTTGCTACCACATTCTAAAATGCAGTCGCTTCGCAAGCGTGCCTTTTCAAGTTTGACTTCTCATGAACACTTAAGGTGGGAACGATGTGCAGTAGGATTGTTGATGTTCAGCAAAAAATGCCATACTTGTTGCACTTTGCATTGTAAAATTGTCATGCAGTAAAGTGTGTTTTATAACATCCCACCTGCAGTCAAAACCTTTTCTGTAATTAATATCTGTCATGTTTATCACCCTTCAGTCTGTTACTTCTGGCTCTAAACAAGAGACCCAATTCCCCTAAAACACCCCGTAAACTTCATCATTGTAATATTTAGTGACGAGTCAGCACAATAACAAAAAAGCGCCATCAACCCACCAAGCTAATTACACTGTTGTAGGAGTCAAAATCATGCCAAATGCGTTATGAATTATGAATATAAGACTGATGAAAAATGTATAATGATAGATATTGGCTGGGTCCTAATGGAGTAGTGTAATTACGGAGGTGTAATGAACAAGTGTTTGATCAGGCTGGGAGCACCCGGCAATAAACTCACTACAGCTTCATTCCACTAGAGACTGCAACTGATGAGCGACCGATGTGCCATCGCTGAGCGACTGATGGGCGATTGGAAAGATCTCTCAACTAATTTTGTAGACTGAATTTCGTGGACAAAGATAGGATTTTCATATGTTTTGTGTGTTTTGTGTTATTTTGAATCATCCTTTTGCATCGTACATCAAATTCAAAGTATACATTTAAGGGAAACAGAAATAACAGCTTCATTCACCTTATTCCACTGGACTCCTGTGCGATTTGAAAGATCGCTCCACGAATTTCACAGACAAAGATCAAATTTTCATATGCTTTGTGTGTTTTGTGTTCTTTTGGATCATCATTTTTCATCGTACATTAAATTCCAATTTATTTATTTATTTATTTCATCATAAGACGGCTGGGTAGCCCCATTCAGCTTACATTAGCTGTTTTCCAAGGGGGCCCAGCAAAATTACACAAGACATTGTTACATACAGTAAGACAAGAGTGGACAACATACAGTAAACATAAAAGTCTGATGCGTCAAAACAGAGTCATAGTCCTATACTCAAAGTCCTAGCCGTTCAAAGGTCAAAAACACGAAAATCAAGTAATTATACATTGAGGTGCACAGAAATGCTAAAAGCTGGAAGGGAATCCGTTGTCAAATGGATGTGCCAGCTCTGCAACAATGCCTGGAACCGGGGGGAAGTACCAGAGGACTGGAGAAATGGAGTAGTGGTTTGCATCCCCAAGAAAGGCAACCTTGCAGAATGCGACAACTGGAGAGGGGTTACACTCCTGTCCATCCCAGGAAAGGTCTACTGCCATGCTATCCTGAACCGCATAAGAGATGCAGTTGACGAAGAACTGAGGGAGCAGCAGGCAGGATTCCGACCCAAGCGATCTTGTGCGGAACAAATATTCACCCTGAGACGCATAATAGAGAAGTGCAATGAGTTTCAGTCCACACTGGCTATCAGCTTTATTGACTTTACTAAAGCGTTTGATAGCATTCACAGGCCCTCATTATGGAACATCATGCAAATGTACGGACTACCCAACAAAGTCATTTCAGCCATCAAACACATATATGCTGACTCCAAATGCTGTGTAAGGACAGATGATGGGTTCAGCGGGTGGTTTGAGGTAGTGACTGGGGTCCGCCAGGGATGTGTGCTGTCTCCAATTCTGTTTGCCTTGCCATAGATTGGGTGCTGCAACAGTCAACTAAGGATAAAGGAATACCATGGCTGCAAGGACAAAGACTGTCTGATCTTGACTTCGCAGACGATATTGCCGGCTTAGCAGAATCCACAAAGGACCTCCAGGCCCTAGTGAGCGAGATTGGTTCCACAACAGGAGGAATAGGCCTCACCATCAGTGGCAAGAAGACCAAGAATATGCTGACAGGATCTCATCCGCCACCTACATCTGTGTTCATTGATGGGAAGGAAGTGGAAATAGTTCAAAACTTCACTTATCTTGGAAGCTCCATCAATAGCAATGGTGACATGGACAAAGAACTTGACTGCAGAGTTGGTAAGGCTTCAGCAGCATTTAACCAGCTGGGCAAACTCTGGAGAAACAAGAAACTGTCCCTCAAGACCAAGATGCGCTTTTACAACAGCAACGTCCTGTCAACACTTTTGTATGGCTGCGAAACCTGGCACCTGAAACTAAGTCAAGAAAGGAGACTTGATGCCTTTGACAGCAAGTGTCTAAGGAAAATCTTGGGCATTAGATGGGATGACTTTATCTCGAATAATAACATCAGACTTCAAACTAAGCAGCAACCAGTGTCCTCCACCATCTGCAAACGCCGGCTCAGCTGGTTAGGACACGCTGTCAGACTTCCACCTGTCAGACTAGCCAACCAAGTCCTACAGTGGTTCCCAGAAGGACGGAGAAGGAGGGGACGCCCGAAGATGAACTGGCGACAGACAGTGGAGAGGGACCTTCAGGCAGTCAGCATGAGCTGGAAGGAAGCCTTGAGGCTGGCTGCTGACAGAGGAAGCTGGGCTGCTTTGACTGCCTCATGCGTCACGAGACGCGGGAGCCCCTAAGTAAGTAAGTAAGTGCACAGAAACCCAATTTTAGAAAGGGAAGATGGAAAAACATACACAAAGGAAAATGGGGATTTCTATGTACATAATCAATCAATCCATTATCATTTTACTCATGACTGTTATTTTCTTTGTTAAGTGTCACTTTATTTTCACTTGGATGGTTTCACTTTATGTTTGTTTATAGTTTGTTTATTTTGTGAAAAATAAAAGAAACCCAATTTTGGTCTCTCAGCTTTTGCTGTCTGGTTGAAGGGATGTCTAAACTGTAACCTGGCTCGTACTGAAGTACACGTAAAATGGGGGAAAGGACTGACGTTTGTATTTTAAGCAGTGCCGATTTCAGTGCTAAACCATTTATTTGTATATCGATGAGTATTTTTTTTTCTTCTGTAGTAGAAGATATGAACCTTTCTGTGCTGCCTTGCTTTGACACATTTTGAGGAAATGGAAAAGAAATAGAACACAAAAACTGTATACATATAACCATACATTTCATTGCTGTGAAACTAGTACCTAGATTGACGTCTATGCTGTAAGTTGGTATGCTACACACAGTACGTAGAGACGGTGTAACCTACAAGGGGAAATTCAATCTTACAGCGGTAGGCATGCGCAGAAAATATGGTGTATCTGTATAAACCACCATTTTCTGACAGAAAGAAAGCGGGTAAGTTTGACGAGTTTACTGACTTTGTAAAACGCACAACAGAAGCGAAATCAACAGGTGGGAGCAGACCTCAGACCCGGGTACGTAACAAAGTGCTGAAACCTCAGCCGCTGATTGTTGTTGTACAGATCTTATCTGGTTAACATGCGGAACGTACATGAATGTGTGTGTAGGGTCTACATACAACATGCGGAACGCAGATACGTACGTTGTTGCAGCCTCAACAAGGCTTCAGGTTCTTTCTAATATCATATTCCTCCATCAGAAAAAGAGAAGATAGCTCAGTAGCCTGATATATTTAATTCTACTGGGTGAATGCCGTTTGTCATGTGAAGGACTTTTACCCAAACTTAGTAACGCATCATGTTGGTTTCAAGTTGTAAGTTGGTTTTGATTTCTATTACAAGACATGATGAAGGCACACTCAAGTTTTTTTTAGCTTATTTTTATGTCACATGACGGACAAAAATATATACTCATTTTCACCTGAGTTAAGTGAGGAAATTCGTGTAAAGTGCATTTCCCAAGATTAGTGACATGGCAGGATCGAACTCGGGACCTCTTGGTCAAAGCCGAAAGCTCTGTCCTTACGCCACACGGCCCTATACAATTTTTTTCTTATCACAGCTTTGTAATACCACCAATGTGCTCACTGACGTTCCCGATATAAGTTATCCATTCCTGTCAGAATACTCATCATGGTTTCAGATACAATTATCTTCATATCTGTCAGCGCGTCTATGTTTATGGAAATATGTAACTGGAGATCTATTTCGCTGATAACAGTATGACCTGCCTTGTCATATCCGAAGCCCGGTGCTGAGCACATGGTGCGTCTGTCAGTATTTCGGTTATAATTCATAAAGTTATAGAAATATGACATATAGACAGTTACAGAGATGAGAAACAGTCAGTGAGTCACAGATTTGGGTCGAGCATGCCTTCTGCGAGTTGAGTTGGACAAACGGTTTCAAGAATTCTTTTATGTCATTATGTGTACATTTACAGAGACAAAATGTCCAGTAGATTCCAGGACAGCCCCTTTAAAAGTCAAGAGCTGGACACATGCTGCCCTGTACATGTTTTAGAGCGAACTTCATTACAGTTTTCTTCATCGTAAAATTACAGACAAAACGGATCTAGAAACTCGCTCAAAATTCCACCACATACAGTGTTCTCTTATTTAAAAAGCCCAGAGCTGGACGCATGTTTTATGTTTTTTTGTACATGTTTTAGTGCCAACCTTTGCGCGAACGGTTTTCATCATTGTTAGTATAATTACAGAAAAAAATAGATCTAGAAACTTGTTCAAGATTCCATGACATGCAGCGTTCTCCCATTTAAAAAGCCTAGACCTTGATGTTTTACGGTGGTTTACAACAGTAATGTTACATGTTTTAGAGCGCACGGTGGATTTCTTCATTGTTTGAATAATTACACAAAAAAACTCCTTCAAGATTCCACGACATGCAGTATTATCCTACTAGAATTTAAACCTCCCCTCACCGGCCACATGGCGAGTGCGGAACAACAGTACATCTGTACCAGACCAGCTGCCAGATACCGGCACTTTTCCCGCCAAACTCCACGTGCGACTCCGGTAACAATACGGTCCCGGGTTGTCCGGCATTGTTCCCTACATGGCGGTCAGGTGTATTTGTCTTGTGCAAAGGTATCTTTTGTCAACATTGTGACACGGCGCGGCATTGTTGTTGTGTTCTGTAGCTGGAGGGGACGTTTTTTCTACAGCCAGGCTGCCTGGGCGGGAAATAGGCCTGATGGGCGATCATAAAAACTACTTTTGTTAGCTATATACTTCTTTGTTATGTTTCTCAGTGATACTGATTTCTGTACTCCTGCTATGTTATCCAGCTGCTATCTACAAACGTTCTGCTGCAACCAGGCTGCGGGAAAAATAAAATAATAATAATAACAAAAGAAAAACCTTGATGAGCGATCATCTGACTGTACAATGGTCGGGAACATGCAGGGAAACAGTTCGATATCTTTCCTGTATCATTCGATTTTAGTCAATCTGTCAGCCGAGTGTTCAACCGAATTTGGATCAAAACGCCAATAATTTTGGTTTTAAAAACAAAGATTTTCCAATTTTTGATTCATGTCGCTGGTGGCTTGGGCTCTGTATTGTACCTGATAATGTCTTTGTCTGAACCGATTCAATTCACTTAAGGGAAAACTTTTTTTCTGACTTTCTCACTTTGCTTTGTAAGATGAAATATAAAGACAGACGTAATATGAAATATGGAGACAAACGGCGCGTTTCTCAGAGTCAAATAAAGCTATGTCTGCCCAGGTGGGAAGGTGCGACTCGAGGTGTAAATTTTACCAGCAGGCCCGCCTGAACTGTCAGGCCGAAATGCCAGAGTTGTAAACTTCCCCTGACGGACAGACAAAAAGACTGAGGGTGAAGGACAAAGCTACGGGCAAAAACCTAGTCTCTACCAGGCTAACTACGCTGGCTATATACAGGAGAATATTTGCCAGGGGAGTTTGGCCGCCTTTAGGGTTTGACTGGCCGCTTCAGAGGGAGAAATCAACCCTCTCGCTGACTGTCTCTCTCGGCCAACTATAATTCCCTTTTTTCACTGCTTTTTTTTACCACATTCTGGAATCCGTACCCCCCGTAGGAAAGCCTGATGAAGACTAGGTAAAACCGACACTTCTGAGAGGTGACAATATATTTTAGGGGCGTATAAAATTGTATTAATAAAGTTAGTTTCTGGTCATTGACCGGTCCGCTTGAGGCAAACAGTAACCTTGTCTCTCTCCCATGGTCCCACCTTATGCTGCCGATCGTTTGCGGCTGATAATGAGAATTAATGACAGACGTGCCAAAATGTGTTATGAGTTATGGCCTGACTATCTGCTCATAGTTGTATGACAATGTGGGTGAAGAGCGATGTATATGACATGTCATCTAGAACGTGCTGCTGTGTAGCGAAATGCGTAGCAGTCTTTCATGCAGACATACACTAGAAGAAAAGAAAAACAATTTAAGAAACCTAACAATATGGAAACATTACGAAAAAAAAACTGTTATTAAAAATGTTGACTTTTTAAAGCACACAAAGAATGAAAAATACATGAAATTCTGCCAATCATGAATGAGTGACGGAACTGTCCGCAGTTTTAAGAATAAAATGAACATTTTGTTTGCATGTAAGGCATGAATAAAAAAATGTGTGTGGGACCATAAAGCGGCGGATGGTCTGTATAAAGTAGCATTAATTGCGTTATCTCAATTGGACCAGTTAAGACTGAATGTGCGCTTTGTTGTTCCCCACATAATGCCGTACTTAGAAACTCATCGATCACGCTCGGCTCTGCCTGCGGGGACGGGGAGCGACGCGGCCCGACCACCTGTTGCCGGCAGATGCGGCATCGGCGGACCCCGGACCCGGGGACGGGAGCCGCACAGCCAGACCTGCGGGAACGGCACGGCTCGACCACCTGTTGACGGCAGATGCAGCGGCCTCAGCTAGCCCCGTACGGCCCCGCCTGTGGGGACGGGACTGGCGGGGACGGGGAGCCGCACGGCCCGGCAACCTGTTGCCGCCAGATGCGATGGGAGTAGAAAGGATCCGGCTGCAGGCAAGGCTAAGTTTCGTTAGGATAAGGTAGATTTCAAGAGCCTGGATGCCACAAGCAGATCTGTATAAATCTTTGGCTGTGACAACTCTCCCAAGGCGAAAATAAGTTAAACAACAAATTGGCTCTAGGACCGCATTTCCTTTTTTATATACTAGTACACACACAAAATGAAATTGACTCTGCAGTTCTCACATGCTTGAAGTATCAGGACTAGGCTGTCAGGCAACAGTTTTGTCATTGCTTGGATACAATATAAAAACAATACTCGGTACCGACTGGCTATGGGAATGCATTTCTCTACATGCCTTCATCCTAACACACGACAATCCTGCAGCTCCCATATGTTTACGCTTACACAAAGATTCCACGATACAAAATCTTCGACATTGTCATGAATAAAATGCAAAAAAAAAAAACCCAATCCTCTGCACCAGACTGGGTATGGGAGCATATACCTCCACAAAAGGCCACTAATGCCTTCAGCTTATACAAAGAGAGGATTAACAATATGATTCCAATATGTCAGGAATATCAGGGCAATGTTGCCATAGTTTGATCATTGCCTTGACCACAAAGCAGAAACAATATACTGTATTGTCTGTGTCATCTAACACAAACTCATCTCGCAGTTTCCATATGTTTGAAATATTAGCATAAATTTCTTATCTGCTCTCACGTGGTCATAGACTCATATTGCTTTTGTGTTAGCAGAAACAATACCGGACTTTCTATATGAAGGCATTCCTTTACAAGAAACACAAATCCATTTCGTAGTTTCCATATGTTTCAAATTTTAGCTTTATAAGATTCCACACTGCAGAGCCAATACCCCGCACCAGCTTGTCTATAGGCGCGTGTACCCCCAAAACGAGGGCATATATGAAGGCATTCCTCCACTAGAGAATATGCCGCTAGTATTGTCAGCTAACACAAAGCAATCTCGTAGTTTCCATATGTTTGAAATATTAGCATAAAGATTCCACATTGCTTTTGTGTTAACAGAAACAATACCGGACTTAAGCTTTTTATACATAGGCATTCCTTTACAAAAGAACATGCCATCTAATACAAAGTCATTTCGTAGCTTCCATATGTTTTAAACATCAGGATCACTAGTCCACAATGTGACATTGCAGAGACAATACCCAGCACCAGCTTGTGTATAGGCGCGTGTTCCCGGCTACATAAGGACACACCACCCGCCCACAGCTGCCCGCAGCGTCCGGAGATAGCTGCAGTTTAACCCCGGGACCTCCCATATTCCATCATCCTGTCATACCGTCCCTGTCCCTGTCATATTGTCCTTGTCATGTCTGTCATACTGTCCCTATCTCCGTCCCTATCATGCCTGTCATTGTCATTGTCCCTGTCATGTCTGTCACATCGTCCCTGTCACCATCCATGTCATATCTCTGTCCCTATCATGTTTGCCACCGTCCCTGTCCCTGTCATATCTCTCAACGTCCCTGTCATGTCTCCATGATATCATGTCTGGATGAATGTTGTTAGATTAGTAAACTAGTTTGATTGGACTGTACTTGTTGACATCTTTAGTTGCCTTACATCGTACCTGTTGCAACCTTGACTTGATTTCACTGCCATTGTCCCTGTCACTGTCCCTGTCATATATTGTCCCTGTCATGTCTCCATGATATCATGTATTGAAGAATGTTGTTAGATTAGTAAATTTTTAAAGGTCTTTCATTCACATTGTTAGTAAAGTAGTTTAATTAGACTATAGTTGTTGACAGTGTTATTCGCCTTACATTGTACCTGTTGCCATCGTTGTGCAATAAAACTTTGACTTGACTTCACTGTCTGTCACTGTCCTTGTCATGTCAGTCACTGTTAGCCTCTACCAGGCTTCGGGAGGCGGCTGGAAGGGTAGAAATTGGCCAAATAGAGAGAGAGGAGGAGTTGGTCCACAAGAGAGTGCGGCAAAATGTACTCTCTAGCGGACCAACTCCCCTGGAATGCTATCTCTCTATTTGGCCAATTTCTACTTTTTCCAGCCGCCTCCCGAAGCCTGGTAGAGGCTATGTCTTTGTCCCTGTCATGTCTGTCATTGTCCCATTGTCACAGTCATGACACTGACCCCTGCCGTAGGGGACATTGCCGCACACCGGGCGGGGTATGTGGGGGAAGCTGGCTCTGGCATCCCTACAGTTATACAATAAACGGTTCACAAAGAAGACTTTTTGCTAGGCGTTAGCAAAAATTACTTGTCAATAGAAGCAATGCCAACAATAGTCTGATCTAAAGCCCCTGAAGATCTAATGGGAGATGGGCCGATTGGGATAATACTGAACAATTTTAGTGTGGCATTGTTGGCTGTCCTCAACCTAAAAAAAACTAAACGTAAAATCTTAAACCTCTTGGTATTCAACCAACCCTTGTAGAAGCACATCCTCATCCTTAGCGACACGCAGCCTTTACGATATTCACTAGAAAGTGATGCGAGTGGAATTCATGTTGTCCATATGGCATTGGAACGTTTCATTCAGTCTTTTTATTTGATCAAATGATCTGAGTAAATTTACGACAGATCTGTTTTATATGAAGTCAACATGATTTAATTGTTTAAACTGCGCCAGGTGTAGGGCGTGATGATCAAACATTACATCATAATTCACTTAATATCAAATATCTTCCTTTATTTGCATTCTTTATTTAACATTCTATTCAAACTTGCCACATCTGCGAGGCTGGAGTAACTGAGGGAATGCAGCGCGAAGCATATGTTGGTCGGAAATTTTTTGCTCTGATATGCCTTTCTGAATAATGATTCGATTCAAATCATTTAGATATCATGTCAAAACGACAAAACATAAAGGAAATGACGACTGGTGTACATCTGCTCGTAGGGTCATATTTCAATTGTATGTCGGTATGTGTTGGTATTGTGGCATGTTGGGACATTGTGTGGGCATGTGTTCATGTGTCCATTCTGTACCATATTGTGACATTGTGCCGCGGTATGTGTATGTATTGTAGTATATTGTGACATTGTGTCAGTATGTTTCCATACTGTTTTGTATTGTGACGTTGTCTCGGTATATATCCATATTGTGACATTCTGAGAAATTGTGTTGATTTGTATCCATATTATGCCATATTGTGACATTGTACCGTATGTGCCCATATTGTGACATTGTACCGTATGTGCCCATATTGTGACATTGTGCCGTATGTGCCCATATTGTGACATTGTACCGTATGTGCCCATATTGTGACATTGTGCCGTATGTGCCCATATTGTGACATTGTGCCGTATGTGCCCATATTGTGACATTGTGCCGTATGTGCCCATATTGTGACATTGTGCCGTATGTGCCCATATTGTGACATTGTGCCGTATGTGCCCATATTGTGACATTGTACCCATATTGTGTCAGTATGTGTCCATATTGTGGCACATCCCCCACTGTCAGCATTTCATCGATGAGTCATGTAATTGCTACTTATATCTGTCAAACATTCGGCCACACACAGGGGTGCATGGGGAGTGTGTTTGTGATTTTAAAAAAATCGGATATAAGTCTGAACTCGTCGATGAGCAAAAGTATTATAATTACGACATAAAAAGGCCCCCAAACGACTGCAAAATCAAGAAATACAAATCTCAGTCGACCCCGTAGCGTGATGACGCCTGTAACGTGTTGCAAACCTTCGCCCGTCGAGTTAATCTGTCTGCACGGCAAGAGAGAAACTCCCATCTTCGGGGAAGGGAATAAACACTGCGGCAGCTTAAGGCTTGTGCTGGGTTGGAGTTAGAGCATGAGTGGCAAGGCGAACCTATGCGTACCTTAGGGCTTCTGTGTTGCTCCGAGCTATAGTATTAGAGGCATGATGTAGCAGTCGGAACCTATGCGTACATATCCGCAGAAACATTCTGTATGTTTGCCTCTATCACATGTAGTCTGTTTGCGTTAAGGTTGTATGTACCCATCAAGGGTCGCTTAAAACAGCCTGTCATAGACCTGAGTAAAATAAACTGATAAAATGCAACATATAACTGAGTTAGAAATGTTGTATCACTGAAGCTTAAAAAGAATTGCTTTCAAGCAAAGTTGCACACTGAAACACCCAACGCATTAGAAAAAACAATCGGATCTGAGGGTGCACAAAATCAATCCTGGCGTAGAAACCTACACACAACTGCATTGACTGAAAACTGAACTTTTCAAGCTACTCACGTCATCTTTCTAGGTAAATGAATTTCCAAACCAAGCGATATTTTACACAAGCGCAACTAGAACAATAGACATGGAAAAATATATGCAGAACCCTCTAACACACCCGTGTCCCGGCGCGACCCTAGCACACACACATATATCACGTCTGTAGCAGACCAGACACGCATTCATCACTTCAGCACCTTGTCACAATTATTCTGTAACAAATGTAGCACACTGGCGATAAATCCTCAGGTTAGATTTGATGTAAACTGTTCTGTTAGAAGGTTGCAGTTAGGCCTAGTGACGGACATTGGAAGTCTTCGGGAAGCGATGTCTCAATTGTTTGTTGCCGTCCCCTCCGCGCCCCACAATGTGGATTCGTAGCTTCGGCTTTCGTCTGTTCGAATTAACCTTGGATTAAAACCCTGCTGGCCACAATAATTGTTACAAAGTGTTTAAAAACCTATTTTACCGCACAAGACCAGGTGCGGAATAAACTGCTACATTCCGCTAAATTTACTACAGTGAAGAGAAAACCGCTACAAGTTTTCGCCCGGTGAAACTTGCCCCATCCATCATCACTGACAGCAGGATAAAGGTACAGTTTGCACATGTCTCGCTACAATGTGTTCATCGCTTGTCGCAGTAATTGTAACAATAAAAGGGACAATGTAGCAAGTGATACAAGAATGCGCTGCTGAATTGTTACAGACAGGTAACAATGCCACAACTTGTCACTGCAACAATCGGCCACTAGACACATGTTGTTGCGATGTAATTCTGTAAATCTCAGTGATTTAGGATAAATGGATGACTTATTGTTAACAAGCCCCGATCTGTCCGTTAACCCTGTGCACAGATAACATCACAAACACAACAAGACTAATGCCCCGCAATGTCGGAAAGATTTAGTGTCTGATTGCCTTAGAGTAACAACCATAGAGGTAACAGTCAAGGCCCTGTTGGTGAGGACCAAGTACATCTCATAAGGACCAATTCCAAAGTGATTTGGCAGTTACTTTTTGGAAGGGATTTGTACGGGCTATTTTATATATTGTTTTAGTAAAGCGTAAGGAGTACCAGTGTTCTGAATTATCACTAAAACAGCAGAATTAAACTTCACGTGTGTCATATTTGCACTCAACAATGTCAACATGACACAGCAAAGGCAGTCAAGCAGACCCTGTTGTTTCTTAGTTCTTATGGGGGGCCCCTTAGATATTGTGATTCCGGTGAGCAGTTTTTGAGAAAACTAATGAAATAATACTGTAGCTAAAGAGTATGTAATGTACGAGCTTCTCCTCTGACCAATATCTACCACTTTCACAGCAAACAACATAGTACAATATAGAGAAGTACTCCCCAACTCTCGGCACCAGGGGGACTCCTTACCCCATTTATACCTCAGTCTCCACCAGACTCTTTTGCAGGCTAAATAAATAGCAAAAATCGGACTGAAAATAATGTAGCTGGTGGTGGGAGTTTGCTTGTAATGGATGGTCTATGGAGGCCAACCCCCACCACCAGCTACATTATTTTCAGGCCGTTTTCTACTATTTATTCAGCCTGCAAAAGAGTCTGGTGGAGACTAGCCCTTCCAGGGGAACTCTTTACCCCATTACCTCACACTGAGGCCTCCTGCCAATCTAAATATTCATCCAGAAATTAGGAAATAATCTGGGGGGAGGACAAAACAGTAATTTGGGCAAATTTGGTCCAATTAAAACCTTTGTTATGGACGAGATTCGGAGAGATACAATTCAGCTCCCAGCAGGAGGGGGAGGGGGGCATTATCGGTGATTACTGAGTAACAACTGAAATTAGCAAAATTACACGCAGGAATCCGCGAAGCTGGGACGTCTAGCTTCTATGGACATTTGTTCCATACATATGCAGAAACGGCGAGGGTTTCTTTATAAGTACACGGAACAAATATTAATTTTGAGGACTTACAGAATGATATATACTACATTTGTGTGTAACAACTGAAATTAGCAAAATTACACGCAGGAATCCGTTAAGCTGGCACGTCTGGCTTCTATGGACATTTATTTGTTCGACCTTTTTTTTTCTACCCCGATGGTTCGACACACATGTATGTAGAAATGACGAGGACGTCTCTACGGCCACACGGAACAAATTATTTTCAGGACGTACAGAATGAAAAGCTGAGTTTCAGAATAATTCGGGATCATAAGTCGGGAAACGACCAGACAAAACTGCTGACAAACGCCGAGAATTTCTCTACGACAAAACACAACAAATATTCACTCAGGGGACCAACAGAATGGAAGATAGCGTTTTAGAAAAAACTATAAGCTCCATTTGTTCTTACATTTACAACTGTCTTAAGAAGCGAGAAGAAGCAGAACCTGTACATATGTAGTCTTACTATAGATATATTTTAGTCTACCATCGCTATTTGCAGTGACCTGTACTTAGTTCCCAATGAGCAAAAATGCACAATAAAGGTTTTTCATTCAAATAACGGAAAAGACAGGAAACAGGCAGAACAAACTGCTATTATCAGCTTTTAACTTTTGATAAACCTACTCTAAGTAATCTCACAGCCGCATATATCCATACAATCACTACTAAGCGAGATGAAGCCGAAAAGAATAGAAATTAGACATTTATTTACACTCTTATATGTTCATATGTATGTAATGTATATGTTTATGTTCATGTACTGTACCCATGCGACCTGTACTTAGTTCTGTAGAACACAAATGTACAATGAAGGTCTTCTTCATTCATTATCAGCAAATGCCTTCCTTACTCATCAGCAGATTTTCTACATCTGTCCCAGAGCGGCGGTAATTACTCCGTCCTGTGTTGGTCATTTCGTGCCGAATTTCCATCCAAATGGACCGACTTGTCCGGGGTGTGATTTGGGAATAAGGCGGGAACACAGGAACATCATAGGTACATGTACGGGGCGGGGAGGGGTGGGCAGGACAAACTGGTCACATCTGCGTTTACATGGCAGAGATAGGAAAGCCACACACAGTGCAGAATGCCGCTAGCATGGAGCAGCAATGTTAGCTTTGGTCCGCTTCTTAACATCTACCAACCCGCTAGTATAACATTTGCTCAAAGGACTTTGTTAAATTTCATGCTATAGATAAATTCGATTTCATTCTAGAAGGTAATGACCCTTACTGTGTACAAAATATCAAAGAATGTTTAGACCTAAAATTGTGTACAAGAATGGTAAGACCTTAGAACAAGTAGTATAAGTTAAATTCATCTATAGTCTTGTACTAGAATAATTTTTTTGTACCTACGTATCTGTTTGTATGTCTAGTTATCAACCTTACGGAATTTGCTGTACTTTTGTAGTGTCAACAAAGGTATTCTATATGCAAGCCATAGCTACTGATTTAGTGTACAATGGAAGTTGCATGGTCACTCTTCGATCAGTATACGTATGGCTTGAACTTGCAGTTGGTATCGATGTTGATGTCTTCCTACTATGTTCCTTTCATGATCACCTAAAACAGTTATGTCAAAGGATAATCTAAGTACAGATCCTGTTTTCCGTCGCCGGTTCCCAGTATCATCCTGATCTAAGCGCAGGGTTTAACCACCATTACTAATCACGAATGACTCAATCACGCAAGTCAAGAGCTTGTAATGTGTTGTTCCTATAGGAGTCGGGAATTATGGTCTGAAAGGCTCTTTCCTGATTGATTTTAATGCCTCTTCGGCAGCATTAAGCACCCCATGAGCATGGGTTACATGTGTAGTGCATCATTATGGAAGTCGGCAATGGTAGCAAAGTACTGTTGATGGCATAGAGCTGAACCTTAGACTGGGCTGTTTTCTTGACAGGATATTCGAATGTTTCTACGAAGAAATCAACAAGACTGAAACTGCCTGCCTACGTGCCTATATGAACAGGCCAGGTAACTACTGAAACAAGTAATTCGAAAATGTGTTCAAATGCCAAATGAACAGTTACAATTATGCCAACTTTCTGTAGTTACATGCATACTTTTGCCACGTTCTTCTAAGTAAAACCGAGTCTCATGTTTACATCATTTGTTCCGCCCTCACCCTATACATGCACCACCGCGATCCCCCAACCGAAGTTTTGCAAGTCAGCCTCCTCTGAGTTTCTGACGGGGATTCTTTTAATCTAGCAGCGGTAGGGCATACTACGGACGAGAAAAACATGAAAGAATTCGTCCTTCATTTACAAAACTCCTTCAGCAATCAATTCGCCAATGTTTTGGTCACACTTTTGCTTGCAAAGGGGCACCACCGGGACTTCACAGTGGAGCAACCGGCTTCCCAACAGGCTACACACATCTCACGTTTCATCAAAATTATACAGCAGCCTTCAAATCTCATTATACACAAATATCACCATGTATCAGTAATATGGTTGAGTACTTGGTGAGTGTTAATCACACACGGCGGCACACGGTGGTGTATGCACCAGGGGAGAGAGCGCAGCGTGTACGCGTGTATTTGATTCGACTACGCAAAACTTATTATCTTTATTGCCGTGAGTCCCAGAAGAAGCAACTCGCGTGTTTCCGATGTTAATTCTGCCAGTGGGACTAGGGAAGGTTTGCGTGTAGTGGGTGAGAGTGAGTTCTTACCTACATTATGATGCAACAAGCAATTTAAAAATTTCAAACCCGACTGAAGGTTATTGGTCTTTAGCAATACAAATCTATCTAAACTCACCCGAACCCTTACCGAATCTTGCGCCCAAAACTTGCACACATATGTACATTTTTGGAACAGATGACAAAAGAGGCGACAAAGCTTTACAGTCAGTTTTGCCAAACAATAGATGTACACAATTCGCCCAGTGAACTGCAGGGAATTGATATAGGGGGCGCTGATTCCTGGTACACACGAGTTTATAATTATTTCCCCGAATCTTTACAATTAGAGTTTCTAGTTGTGCAGACTTCAGGCCTGCGGCTAAACTTCAAATCACGACACTCCTACTCCTAAAATATTCTGTAATGTCGACAAGCTCTGGTATAGGAATCTACTTCCTAGATTTTCAAGTACTGTTATAAGATTACACATGTAGTAGTATGATGTACCGGTCTCCTATCATAACCTGTACAGAGTGTAGACGTATCTTTAAATTGTGAATTAAAATCTACTCTCTCCAAACTTAAGTGAGACTCGGCTAAAAAAGTGCCAAATTATCATGGTAATTTAAAAAAAAAACACTGAATATTAAAAATGCAAGTAGAAATAAAGATTGTGGGACTAAGGATAGGATGTGATGATGGGAACGAGAGGTTAGTGACGACTGGTGGTGTTGGGAACGAGAAGGGACAAAGGTCTGACCTGGGTCGGCTTGTACCGGGCTGTACTGCGCATGCTCGTCACCAGGGCGCTGCAGGGTCCAGGCTACAGGGCAGGCGGAGAGAGGAAGGAAGGGTCAAAGGTCAAAGTTCTATGCAGGTCAGTAGGATGCAACAGGGTCTAATACATGAATAAGGGTGACCTTGAACGGAGGAAAATCATGAAATGGTCAGAACTATATATGCGCCACCATGTTATAGGTTAAAGACCTGCATCATATTATATAGCTTTTGTGAATCAGGACAAATTAACATTAAACAATGACAATAAAACAACACATTATCGAAACCCCAATAAATGATACGGATTCTTATAGAACATATTTCAAATAATTAGATGATATGTTGAGAATATGTTAACGCATGTTCATGATCTGTGATGCATGCATGTACATGTTTGTATGGAAGAAGTAAACTTACAAAACTTACCCCCTACAGCATTAAGGACTTATCTACTACACGTCTACGGAACTACACATACTGTATCATCTGTAAAGCAATGTTTGTACGATTTATTACTTTTTTAATTAACTTATTTATTTATTGTGTCCTCAAGGTAATGTTTTTCAATTCAATTGATGACCCCACTTGCACACACTTGGAGAAACACTTTGAAACTCGTGAAAAATTTTCCTGTCCGACATTTTCCCTCACACACTGTATAGATTCTGTATTTTTGTTCTTCTGCCATTTCTGGAACTTAAAGTACTGTTTTTCAATTGATGACCTCAAGGTACTTAAGAATTTTGCATACACTTAAAAACAACACATTGGAGAAACACTCTGAAACTCCTGTCCGGTATTTTCTCTGATATGTGTATATTCTGTATTTTTCTTGTTTTGCTGATTAAATTCCTGACTATTCTGACAGATTCTGTTCAGCAAAAGCCCGGCAGGCCCAGCGGAAGGCCCGGCGACTAAGACGGATCCTCCCCTGCCCCGCACCATACATCTTATAACTGATCCCTTGTTTCCCGTACAGAACGTCCCTGCCCCACACCGTACATGTTGTTTCCCGCGCACAAAAGTGCCACAATGCGTTACCAGGACACGTCCTCCCAACCTCCCGTCATTACCCCGCTTGTTTTTGACCAGCCGGCGGCAAACGACGCTACAAAGCGGCGGCGGGGACCGGAGCCTGTCAGGACGCATGAATCTCCGCATGATCGTCTGTTTCACGCCTTTCTGCGGACACAAAGGCGCGGCGAGCCCGACAATACGCTCCCGGGACCCGCTTACAAACCTCGCGACCCGAGCTGCTCCGGTGGTCCGGGGTAAAAAGGGAGAGAAAAGAGCTTGCTCGGCTCCTGTGTTCTCCTGAACAATCCCTAACAAGAGGTTTGGGTTTTGGCTTATTTATGTTTTAGACTTTTTTATCTGGCTTTCTTTTTTGCACTGGTGCGTCTTTAATTTTTCAAAATTTTTGCGAGCAGTGGAAGATCTTGGCCAAGCAGCATGCTGCCCCGACGGCTGACTAAGCCATGGGAGAGAGACAGAGAGAGAGAGTGAGTGAGTGAGTGAGTCAGTCAGTCAGTCAGTTTCTTTTTGCTGCGTAAAAAACATACTGGTGAAAAAAAAAGAAAGCCCGATAGAAAAGTCTAAAACACGCCAAAAATAAGCTATAACCAAAACCTCTGCTTGGAGAGTACTCCTGAAGGCTGACCTGATGTTTACATGTGCGCCTGTCAGGGTCTACAGATAGCGCGGATTTAGGAATCCAGATTGGAACGATAAAAAGTTAATCATGAGACACTAGCACCTTAAGAATGTCCGAAAGATGAAGGGAGACGGGTTAAACCTATAGTTGTTAACTCCACTATCACTGGCCTATATCTTTCCTTAGATTATTAGCTTACGCCTAGGTGAGAACACCCTTAATCTATATAAACAATAATTAAGAACAGTCTATTTTGTAGAGTTATGTTGACGGCGATAGAATCAGAGATAGAATAAGGCCCATTTTTTTAATTTGTTGTTAACAGACGGCAATCACTGAGCGTCCGCATACAGACCGAAAACAGACTTGTACGATCCTTAATTTTATCTTTAGAATATGGTGCAAGATGTAAATGGATAATTTTAAAAGAAACCAAACACAGAAATCCATGGAATCTGTGGCCACTAGAGCTGCCGCAGTCTCTAGTGGAAATTTGGTGTTAGAGGCAATGTTCAATTTGTGATAATCCAAACGGCAGCAGCTTAGTATTAGCCAGGAATATCACATACATGTAGCACGAACAGTACTTGAGCCCCCCTGGGCTTCGGAATCCACTCCAAGGTTCTTAGCGAATCCCGATGACGACTCTTAAAACCCTTTCAGCCGAAGGTTCTCAGAACGTGATGTTTTCCTTGCCTGAGAAACGTGGCGTGATCACGAAGAAGCTCTTTAACGTCTCAGAGGACCTTCCTACATTTCCTCATACCGAGGACGTTGTAAAAGAAGCTCTCTGCTATAACGTATGTAGTTAACGTTTCGGTGTTGACTCGAGCTATATTTAAAGATAAGGTACGTTTACGTGTTGGCATCAACAATGCTAAAGTTATCACTGATAATATCAGGCATATGACAGCTATTGATCTTTCCAATGAGCATTAATATTTCCAATTAGCTTTAATGTTTCTCAAGAACATGTAGTGTGGCATTCATGTGTATGTGCGTGCAAGTTATCGATACATGTATGTCACCGGAATGAGAATTAGAAAAGTAAATGTTGACGTTGACATTACGAATGTTTTCCAATGTATCTTTTCTCAGGGTCCCCACACTGTAAGGGACATGCTGTCTTTCTTCACGTTTTTGTTGTGACGAGGACGTCAGTAAAGTGGCCTTACAGGACGCTACATTGTGTCGCTCAAGACGCTACATTGTGTCGTTCTTGTTGTTTTTGTTCTGCTGTCCGCGGGTTGATTGATGCTCCCCCCTCCAGCGGTGGGCTCGGCCGGAATAGACCCACATTATGGACACATAAAAGGCGACAACCGACAACAATGTTGCAGTTTTCTGCCTACTTTGCAACATATGTCCCGACCATCGGGTGGTCGCTACTGTAGCGAAATCACTTCTGTAGAACCGTCTCGTGGCAAAATTTGTGGCCAAACGTTTCCAAAACAGTTTTAACTTCAAAACAAAGTGTGCATTAACCGGTAGCCAGAGGCAGATATGACGTCAGCAGGTCGTAATGAGACCTTGGCTCATGGCAATTGTCTCAAACAACCTTCGCTACAATTTTACAATTGCTACTTTTAACATACCTGAATAACTGACCTAGCCGAGGTGGTCAGAGACTAACTGGATGGTTTTTTTTATATAATTATAAAATCTTGTCGCAATAATTTCTAACATTTTGCTATATAGCTCGCAGAACATACAACAGCGAAATAAATATAATCTACAAATGTAACATACTTTATTAGCTTGATGAGACCACTCTTATTTTCTTTATGTTAAAACTTGGTCTGCTGTAACATGTATAGACGAAAACCATTATCCAGGAAGGCGCAACGAAGGCCGTTCACCCGTAGCCTCTACCAGGCTTCGGCAGGCGGCGGATCGCGCGGAAGGAGTAGAAATTATAGCCAAATAGAGGGATAACATGCCGGGGGAGTTGGTCTGCTAGAGAGTAAATTTTGCCGTACACGAATATACTCTATAGCGGACCAATTCCCCTGGCATGTTATCTCTCTAATTGGCTAATTTCTACTCCTTCCAGCCGCCTGCCGAAGCCCGGTAGAGGCTAGTTCACTCCTTCAGCAAAGTATGACAGTTAGTGGGAAACAGATCTGGTCTGGTCTTCCCCTGTCTCAAAGCCATCGCCAGTTATCGGGAAATCTCGTGTTCTCTCGGATTGCGGGCCGAGCGAGGAATGCGCGCCTTTCTGTTTGTTCAATGGCTCAGAACATTACCGAGCTGCTACTGTACAGTATACAGTAAACTCAACCGGCGGGCAGGCAGGCCGCAACATGGCTAGCCTCCGCGTAGCAGGCTTATAGAACTTGGGGTTTGGTGGTCTTCGGCTGTTTTCTGATTAGCCCAGTTCTAAAAACTAGGGTAATTCAACCTGGCCGGCTATGTTGTCTATATGCAATCTGAAAATAGCACATAAAAGACCCTGAAGACCCCCAAAAGTCCCCAGTTTTTGGCATACTATGGAGGCTACAACATGGCGGAGTGGTTTGGACAGTGGTGCAGTCTACAGAACTAGCTATCGGAGGGAAACTTCTCACTAACGGAACGGCTACACTGGGATCCGGACAAGTTTTGCTACATTGTGACGAAGCCGTAGGTACGGACACTGTGCAACAAAAAGTGGCCAGTCTTTATGCTGTCTGGAGCGACGACCTTTTCTAGCCGCGCGCCATTGTCAGATCCAGAGAGCGCAGAACAACGTAATGCGGTTGGACGCGGTATTTAATTCGGAAAAAGATTTCTCTGAGCTCTGGCCAGTACTAAGGTACAAGGAGATTCGTCATTCCAATCTGTTCCCTTAGATAGTATAACCGTGTTTTCGTCTTTTACGACACGTTCGAAGCTAGACTATGTAATAAGACGAGCACAAAGACAGACAATGGTAACACGTAGCCTGGATGGAACAATGGCAACATGCGAGGGAAGGTAGGAAGGAAAACATTTCTGTACATTTCTTAGCGATTCCTGGATTATTCGTCCTGAAAATCTGTAGCTGTTTTCTTTCCGGTAAAAAGACCATCCACGTGTACATTGTACTCTTATCAGGACATGGATCTACTAAACAAGTCCAGACAATGAAGGTCATGGTTAGTTACAGTTCTCACTCATAGACTCATTCGTTTTGTGTTAGCGGTATTCAGATTTGTGACACTGTGTTTTCAATAACTATATATCTTTTTTTTCCGAAGAATACATCAGTTGAAACACTGATTCATCAGTTTTCATTCATTTTGTATTTTGAGTTCTTGAATTGTGAATGATATGCCTCGCATTTATGCGTGAGTTTTGAACAATAGGAAATTATTGTAGTTTGGACAGCTTTCTTCTAACTATTTTATACACAATTTCTCTTAGTAGCCACCAATTTAAATGTTACCCTCAAAACTATTCCATCTTTTTAATATTCCATGCAGTTAATAAAGACCTATTTAATGTTAAAGATTTGTTCTTAGACGTTAGAAAAAAAAACTGATCGGTAAACATATTAAGCACTTTAGACACTCACTATATCTGCAAGGAGATATTAACTTGGCGAGTTTGGTGGTTAATATATTTTTTGTGAGTCCAATTCAGGACCCCTGACGAGTTTTCAATAAACTAGTAAAATATACTGCTCAGTCCAAGTGTATCTGTGTCTAGTTGACTCTGCCATATATATAAGTATGCAGACGAGCATTTGTGCTATAGTGTATCTGTGTTATAGTGTATCTGTGTTATAGTGTATCTGTGTTATACTGTATCTGTGTTATACTGTATCTGTGTTATACTGTATCTGTGTTACATACATGTGGAGACGTGTATTTGTGCGATCGCGTATTTGTGTTATATACCAGCCCAGACGAGTATCTGTGTGGTGTCCCTGCCTTGACGTGTATCTGTGCAGACGTGTATCTGTGTTATAGTGTATCTGCGCAATAGTGTATCTGTGCCATATACCCGTGCAGTCGAGTATCTGTGCGGTGTCCCTGCTCAATTTATCGTGAGAAACCCCGTCACGTAACGAGACGTTAAACGGTGTTTGGGTCACCCCAGCTGATCTGTCTGTCAGGGTCTGACGGATCCGGAGTCGTGTCAGGATAAATGATTAATCGGAACGGCGCAAGACTTTTCAACCCGAGCCATTAACCATACAAATGAAGCTGAAACACATTGTTGTAGTCAGGAAAGTGTTAGATATGAGCTACAGGCTTGTGAATACCAAATAAATCAAGCAACTGTTGAGATTCTCCACTACCCACTATCTTCTGATCGATTCAAATTAGATATTTAATACTGTGTTATTTTAATGTGTATTTGTGTTACTGAGTTGTAATTCTGAACGTCTACTATATTGTTGTGATGCAGGATATGTCCTTACATCAATTCAGCCACACGTACATCTCGAGTTGACAATAAACTATTATTATCTTTCACCAATGACTAAGACAGAGTAGAGCGTCTGACTCTTCAGAATGTTTCTCCAGTTGCTTATTCTATTGTTGGATATATATAGTAAACAGCTGCATACTTATTGTTCTATGAGGTTCACGCGAGGGCAAAATGCATGGTGTAACAAATCTCTACATGAAACCCAGAACAACGTAATAGAATGGTGTATTTCTACAAAATACAAAGTTCATACTTAAACAGTCTCTATGACATGTTGCCACACCTTCGACTTTTCAAAATCTGCAGGAAATACTATATGCAATTACCGCGAATCAAACAAAACAATCGTAAAAAAACAGGACCAAAGCTAAAGAACAGTACTGACGTCTATATGGCAGTGTTCTGATGTTCTTTTATGAAGACTTAATTAACATCAAGCATTCTGAAACTCGTTGCTTTACAGCGTTTGTCTTCTACTATGTTTCGTTTAGCCCATGTCTTCCTCAAGTTTGAAATCAAAATGTAGAATATTTGATGTCATTTTTATCGTCATTTTTGTTTGATTTTAATTTGTGGTTGTCGAACATACAGCTGTGAGCCTAAATGTGTTCCCTGTGACCTCTGACATTCACAAAAATGGCGGCAACAACACAGCCGCGTCTGGCCGCCATTTCACGGCAACATTACGGCGGGGTTTCTGCCTAAATTTGACGAACTAAATTCGCACCAAACTGAGCCTGATATATAATACTGTTCTTATCAAAGACTTGAGTAACTCTTGCATTTTAGCTGCTTCAATTTGTAACTAGAATAATAGGCTTTAGACGTGCAAAAAATAGTCGGCTGGACTGTACATTGAGCGAAATGTTAACATTTTTAGTCAGCCCGAATTACACATCATCAGTGTTCTGTTTGAAATTAACCGAGTGTAGGAATATAAGGTTTCATAAGTCTGTACTGCTTTGCTAATTAGCGGGTAAAGATTTGTGTAACACCTATCCGGTGAAAAACTGCAATTACTACAAGGCTATCAGGACTTTAAATGCTGATAAGTATCAGACCTCACAGAATGTAAACATGGACACAAACGTGGAGAAACAAACTTAAAAAAAGATTCATTAAACAAAAAAGCAAAATGATAAAAGAGAGAGAGAGACTACTAGACAGTTATACCTACGGCACAGTATGTATAATCACTGTAGAAATAGTTCCCCTACATGTAGCAGTTCCCATGTTGCGACAATGTTGCAGTTCCCATGTCGCGGACATGTAAACATGGCCACAAAATGTGGAGAAACAAACTTTAAAAATGAGCCATTAAACAAAAAAAAAAAACCCAGCAAAATGGAAAAAAAAGAGATAGCCTACATGAAACTAGACAGTTATACGCAGACACTGTATGTAGTAAGCACTGTGGAAACGATTTCTCTACATGTTGCAGTTCTCATGTTGCGACAATGCTCCCATGTTGCGACCATGTATCAGTCCCCATGTGGTCGCGCGGTAATTTACAGCTTACCGACAAGCTGCGCGGTTTGTACGGCTGGTAAGAAGTATGGAAATGTTCGTTACTCATAAATAACCTCGGCAATTAAAGGCTTAACGGGTATTCAGCGGGAAGAAAGGCACCAAATGGTCCCATATTGTGGGCCGATTGAGCTGGGTGATGGTTATTAGATACAGGACGAATTTCATTTGTAATGGAGGCAATTTAAATGCCAACAGGGGAAATACTCGGCATATACTTATTTTATCCTACATTAATAAAAATTCATATTTCCAATGCAACTAGACATTTCCACTAACTAAATAGCAAAGGGCCTGATGTATGTAATGTTAGCTAGTTTACGTTGTATATTTATCAACTTTGAATATGTGTTAATGTACCTGTACTTGGCCCAATGTGGCAAACATATACACTGAACGTCTCAATTCATTGTGGTGATTACAACAGCGTACATAAACATATACATATACATGTACATGTAAGCATTCTGAACGTAGTGAGATTCTTGTTGCAACAACACATCAGTAATAATACCCACCCGTGACAGGAGAATCGTACACTGGGAAGATGTACAGAAAGTGGTACTCCATAAACAGCAGCTACCGTTAACAGCAACAAAACACAAAACAGCAGCTAACAGCTACCGTGCCAGCGGAGCGGCTGGTTCCACACAAGGGGCGGCACATCCCGACTGGGCCGGGGAGGGACGCCGGGCTTTTCATCGGCCATTACAACACGGGAATTTCTACCTATTGCTATTGCGTGAACGTTAGGGTTTAAAGAAGCAAACAAAAATACAAATAACAAACAGAAGGGGTTGCCTTTTCTTGTTGGAATACAGACATTGACTGGGAAGTTACAGTTGCAGAAACAAATGTATGCGATATGTTATTAAAAAAAACTTGTTTCAGACGCTACGTACGTTGCATGAATGTTAGTTAGGGTTCAAACAAGCAACCAACCAGCCAAAGAAACTAGTAAACAAGCAAACAAACAAACAAACATAAGGGGTTATTGCTTGGGAAGTTACAGTTGCAGAAGCAAACGTCTGCGACATGTTGTAAAAAATTGTTTCAGACACTACGTACGTTGCGTGAATGTTAGTAAGGGTTCAAACAAGCAACCAACCAAACGAAAAACAAACAAGCAACCAACCAAACGAAAAACAAACAAACAAACACAAGGGGTTGCCTTCTCTTGTGCTTATCCGTTGGAATACAGACATTGACTGTCAAGTTACAGTTACAGCTACAGAAACAAACGTCTGCGATATGTTGTAGGAAAACAACTTGTTTCAGACACTACGTTTTGTAAATGTTAGTTAGGGTTCAAACAAGCAAGCAACGTATATACCAACCAACAAACAACCAGACAAATAAACAAACGGAAGGCGTTCCGACCTTTATGCGGCATGTGGGGCTTGACGTCTGCTGCTGCCGGACTCTCCAGGATGGTTCCTCGGTGGTTCCCGGGTGTGAACAGGGTGTCTCTTCGGTCGGTGGTCAGTCAGCTGAGGTCTGGAACGGCAGGAAACGGGTTATATAGCTGCGTTTTGATTTCACATAGAATTATAGAATAATGTAATAATTTTGTAGATTGTTAAGCCTATATGTTCCTGTAATGTTTTGTCATGTCTTCTCTTGTGTGTATTCTTACAGAAATGGCCTAGACAGTTACAGTGAAGGAAACAGACATTTGAGATATGCTGTAGAAAAACAACTTGTCTCAAACACTACGTTACTGTGTTATATACATTACTACACAGAGCGGCACCTGTGCTTGACGTTGGTTCCTGAACAACGTTTAGCTGCAAAAGGAAGAATTGACAACATGTTTACGTTTTTACTGACATGATTTCTTGCCGTCAACATGTACAGATAATGGTAAAGACGCCCACGGCATGGTTCATAACGTAATGTTTTAACGTTGCAGTGCTGTTTATTGTTGCAGCTAGTTGCAAACATTACGTTACCACCAATAAACATATCCAGTTACACACATCGCGCGTCTGGTTGTAGCTAACTATACATATATACGACTGTTGCAGAGGAACGAAAACTGTTCAACCTTCTTTTCATTTCATCTAATCATCAAAAGTGTATCATGATACATAATAATACAAATATATTTCCAATAGATAAATTTGATTATATACTAGAAGGAGATAACCCGCACTGCATACACATAGGTAAATATATCAACGAATGTTTACACCTTAGAACTAGCAGTATAAGTAATACGCAACATTGTTGGTTCATTTGTACCCATTTGTTTGTATGTATAGTTTGTATAGTTGTGGTTTACCTCATGAAAGTCGCAGTAAATTAGTTGTACCAATGAGGATTGAGGAACGTTAAATGAAGAAATTAAAGAAGTCACATTCTAGACTCGAGCCATAAGCAGACATATCATACAACGATCCTTATGTCTGAAAACTACTTGGGAGGAAAAAACAGTTAACATGGGGAGGTGGTTCTGGACTCGTTTGTTCGCTACAAACCCAGACACAGACTGTTGCAGATGCTGTGGCCAGTCACTGCGGACAGGGGTTTGTTACTTATCTCAGTTCCCACGATTAAGGTATGGCCCGGCTGTGTGTGGACGGCCATAAGTGTATGGACGGCTCGAGGCGAATTAAACTTCTGCCTCTGGTGTGCTGACAACATGGCCGCGGGACAACAACAGGACACATCCTTGCTGTGTGTGGTACGAGTACAGCACCAAAGCCTGCATATGGTAAATGTGTGTGGGACAGCACCCGACCACAGCGCCACCGTGTGTGGGGCCGCGGGCTTTAACTGTATCTCACCGCCACGAGGCACGGCGATATCAGTCGGACTGATTAACCAACATCCAACATTCCGACACACAGACACTTGCCTGGCGAGATACTGTGAGGATAGGCGGGCAAGAACGCCGCTAGAGTACCTAAAATATACGACAAAAGCAGTTACTCAAGCAACTGGATATCATTTTGGAAACGGTCAGACGTTTGTATCTGAAATATACCCGCTTACATGAACATATTTTTTGGCTTTCTCCGTGGCGCTTTATTGTGCTTGTATAGTTTCTCTTATGCCGTCTGCATGTAGTGTAAGTTATGTTTTTCTGGTGGGCTGTCGGCAACGTCCACACAGTTACAAAGCGCGCTGACACAGAGGCTAACCATTGCTTTCGGTACAAGTTGTACATACATTACCGGGTGTTACATGTTGTTTTAAGTCTAGTCTAAACGTTGTGGTGTAATTACGCCGAACGTTTATTGAAATGAAACCATCTATAAGTTGACAATTTCTACTTCCCTACATTGTACATTATGCATGTACAGAGTTGTTTCTGTTTAAGTTTAGTTCCAGCAGTGTTACCGCGTTTTTTTCCGATTTAAACGTATACCTAAACATTCATTTTTCTGCCTGATGCAGATATATGTTTTTATTGAGAAACACGTAAACAAATGTTTACATTGGCAGACTTTAAGTAATGCTAACAACACTACAATGACCATATGGCCGTACATGCCGAAATGTCAATGTCCTCATTATGTAGCCGTTTCAATATTTATGTAAGCAAAATCACTATGGCTAAAACACGCTGTAGATGCCCTATTCAGCTGTTGGCTGAGAATAGTTGTGAATGATTTTGAATGGTTGCGAATAGTTGTAAATGGTTGTTAATGGTTGTACAAATTGTTGTTACAACACAATCCAAAATACGTAAGCAAAGAAATTTGAAATCATTACGCAAAGCATCATATACATTCCATGACTAATGATTCAAGTGAAATTCATTTTTGATTTGCTTCGGACAAAATTTTCTGCGTAATTAAAGATTCGTACAATGAAGATACTGCACAATTCATGTGTGCGGTGTCAAGTAGTGAATGTGTGGTCGTCTAACGTTGTAAACGCCTTTTTCAATTTCCATGTTATTTTAACCGTAAATCTATTTGTAAATATCCACAGTTGAGCTAATACTAGTAGCTAATTTAAAAAAAAAAAACAGGTATTCTTTTAGGAGGGGGTAACCGATCTGTCGGACGGTCTGAGAAAGTTCACTGAGTTTGAAGTAAAGAGTTTCTTCTCAGGTGGCTGCACTGTCAGTGTCTGGACATCAGGACTCATCAGGTCAGCGGCTCTGCCAAGTGGACATGTAGCCTGGGTCCCATCCTCTGTAGTTTTCGCCCGCTCCCTAATGCGGTGCCCAGCGACGTAAGGGGACGGTCAAAAACTACGGAGGATGGCACCCAGGCTAGTGGACAGGGCAGGCGGTTTGTAGTGCAGGTTTGGCCGTAATGTCAGTTGCGTGCACAAAGGTTAGATATCCAAGAACATTACAGAGTACGTAATACATTTAATAAAATAAAATTTAAAAAAATACATTTTTGGGTGGTCTAGTGTCTTTATACAAATACTCAATTGTCCATTATTGTTGTCTTTGCTAACATTTTATGCGTAGCTCTTGGCCATTATGCGATCTAGTCGGGCCAAATTCTATTCGACTCGCCGAAATATACGACAATGCGCTATACAATTATGCATTGTTTTTACATTGAGTGAATGGTAAATGGTTTGGTGTTTTAGAATTCTATACAATCCCCCGAAATATACAAGTATATACAAGTATATAAGATAAGTGGGATCTACTGTATAAGATAGATCAAGCAACTGTATGGAATGTGTGAGGAGGGGCACTGCCAAAGTGTGCACCTAGCTTCCGTAGCAGGCTTATAGAACTGGGGGTTTGGTGATCTTCGGCTGTTTTCTGATTAGCCCAGTCCAAAAATCCGGGGGTAATTCAACCAGGCCGGCTATGTTGTCTATAGATATGCAATATCAGAAAAAAGCTCCCAAAGACCCTGAAGACTCCCAAAACCCCCAGTTTTTGGGGTGCCATGGAGGCTAGTGCGCACCGAAGACCGCTCCTACTCCCACCTGTTGCAGACGGACGGAGTTCACAGACCGTAGTTTTCAGTTCGCGCGATTTGATCCGATACGATGCGGCGGCACGCATGTGTGCATGGTTTATAGAGATTTATGCATGGTCAGGGTTCGAGTTAGACATGTACATTACATAACAGCGATATAGTATGCTACATTACATAACTGTAACATTGGAGATATCACAAAACATAAGGCACGATAAGGGGCATGGACAAGACAGACTCGGTGTAGTTCTTCTAACCCAAGTGCCACACATGTAGCAATGACAAGTGCCACACATGTAGCAGTGACTAGATGTTGCCATATATATATGTACACAAAACCACGAGGATTCTGGTCCTGGTCGGCGGAAATTCCGGAACATTCGCCACCAGGAAGCGCCCGCATCATTACAGAAAAACTGCCGGGACAACAACAATATAGGCAGAACAACACAACAACCACCGCCCACATAGCCCATACGGGAGTTCCTAGCTAGCACTACCGTCAACACCATACAAGTAGCTGATGCCTGGTGAAGCCGGCAAGACGCTTTATATTTCTGATAAACGCCCACATGTCAGGAGACCAGGACAGGCTGTTGTCAGGGGACAACAACAGTCGGGCTGACTAACTAAATGCGACAGCACGGTACGATCAACAGCCGACAGGAGCACAACCGTTCGCGACCCCCGGGTGTCAACCCGACCGTCTGAAAAGGCTGTCAATCATTACCAGAAGTGCGTGAAACTCACCTGAGAGCCGCCTGCTAGTCGGGAGATAATCTCTTAAGGACTGGGGAGGGCGCCGTGGCCATGCCGGGTAGGAACTGCCGTGGTACTGAGCTGTCAATCATCCCGCGGGGGGAGGGGCCATGGTGCCGCGGAGGGTCAGTCCGCCCGGGCCACGCAAGGTCAACGCACGTTCCGTCTCAAGGTCAAACACGGAGGACAGAACTTGCACGACAGACAGACAACTTGTTCAGAAATGTTGTTTCTTTCAAGTTTGTGAAGAACAGTGAAAATAGTTTCTTATTTGTAGCTTGGCATTCTCTTTATTTTTGCTCTTTAATTTGCTCTGGGCGATAGCAAATGAAAAACATGCTACGTTGGAGAACAGAACTTGCACGACAGACAGGCAACTTGTCCAGGATATTGTTCAGTTTCGTACAAGGGCTGTCAGAGACGATGGCAATACTTTATTTGTAACTTGGCATTCTCTGTTTTGTTATTTCAATTTGCTCTGGGCGATGTCATTATCCTGTTGATGCGTTATAACTCCACTTATATATTCCGATTCAATCAAAAACAAATGAAAAACATAAGTGAACTGTTCTTAATATGATATTGAGCGTAACATATCAAAACAATTATGTAACTCGGGCCGACGTTAGTATTGAAACGCTAATATCTAGCAAACTTTGTAAACAAAGCCAAATAACTTTTTTTCAATCAAATTGTTCGTTTTGAGGAAAAAAACGTATTGGAACGTTGCATTTTCCCAGTTTTGAAAAATGAATGTTACATAATCTCATTCTAAGAAACATCTTCCTAGAGGCACAAGAACTCAACAACGTTTCTCCCACTTTTCTCCAATATTAATACACTGAAATATTGATGTAGCCGGAATCTCCCGAACATGTTTTTCCAGTGTAATGTTCTTCGTGCTTTTAGCACCTTCTCTGCTGGTAATTCCCGACAGACCTACAAACGTCGGTGCCGCGTTGTGCTGGCAGACAGCATGCCGGCACTGTCTGCAGACATTAGCTTTTATGGCTCTCATACACACTCGCCTACACGCAAGTCCGCGTGTGACAAGCTACAGTCTCCAACAGGCTAGTTTTGGCGACTCGGAAGTAGCAAATTTGACCCAAATGTGGCGAATGGTTTGCCAGAGGATTTTGGCTACCATAGGGTAACATTTGCTCTACCCTCAATCCTCTGCCCAATAATTCACCAAACTGTTGCCGAATTAGGTAACTAACCCCTTAAGTAGGCCTGGTGGAGGCTCGGTATCAACTGGCCCAGTTCACTATGTATCAAAGTATAGATTTTCTTATCTTCGTTTGCCTGTTGGTGACCAAATTGGATTTTTTTTACACAATTTATACTTTGACTTTCATTAGACCACATTAAACCGTGGTGTCTTGTGGTTTGCAAAAATTATTCATATTAAAAGTCAGTTGTCGTAGTTTGGCAAATCTGAATTATTTGTTAGGACGAGAATTCAATACCCAAAACGGCGAAACTTTTACCACACTGTATGAATCTACTATTACCGATATGATATACAGTTTTTTTTCTGTTGGTTTCCTACCTTATAGAAAAAATGCACATTTCAAATGTATAAATTTGTTGCAGAAACTGTTTAAGGTACAGCGTTAATGTTTGGTATCTATGGCTATAATGGTACAGTCGATGCGATCACAACTGATTGGCATCCACAGCGTGCTTATTACACATTTCCAGCTTACACTGTCCATTACCACAGTTGTATATCAGCCTGACTGCTTAATGCTACCCTTAATGTTTCCTCTGCAGCTTTTCCCTACAGAGTCGGACTGAGAACCCCTCACTACGGCAACCCGCCGCGTTAAACTAAACATCTCAACTCGGATCCGTCAACACTTCTGCAGACTAGAAATTAAACACGAACCAAACGGTGGCGCGCTCATGTAAATACAAACGTGCATCTTACAACTTAGTCTTACAATGCAAAAAAGGTACATACATAAAAGAGTGTATTACGTAATTATTACATAAATACATAATTATCCTGATGAAGGCGACAGTGGTCGCTGAAAATTTGATCTCTGCGTATATTGTGTGTAGGAATAAAGTCCAACGTGTTTCTATGATTACTACCAAGACGGATGAACTTCCAACATAAAAGAGTGTCTTGTTATTAAAAAAAAGATGCTGAAACTCATGATTAGCCCTACTTGGTTGTATACTGCATTAGCTCTTGATGTTTATGTAATTAGGATTCTATGTCCTTTTCTTTTTTTTTTGTACTATGTTCAATACTCGTCGTCATACAATTGTACCATCACAATTGTTGTGCAATAAAGTCATTTCAACGCAATAGTTTTTTTTTGGCTAACAGCAGCAAACAACAAGAAAAAATTATGAACTAGTGCATCGTAAGAACTAAACTGAATACAATTAAAGATTTTAAACTTTGTGGACAGTGTGACCAGATTCCAATGAAGAAAAGGCACACGCAGCAGTATAAAAAGGCCAGCTTCAGTGCTAAATTTGGGACTAATTAGCATCATCACTGATCTAATGACGAGCAGACAAAATGTGTTACAACAGACCACTATTCTGTACTTAAACAGCATTCGCTACATCACACAATAGATATCTAGCTTGTTGATTGAGTCTATCTATTGTAACCACCACGTCCATCCGAGGCACCGGGAGGCGCGCGCCAGCCCGGCGGGGGAGATGGCAGACACCGAAGTAATAAACAGCATTTTCAAACTACGCTGACAGCTGAAAAGTCGAATCGACATCAAAATCTCCCAAGTTGACTATCCAGGAAATCAATGTAATTCGTAAACGATTATTATTAAAAGACACAATTGTGAACGCATATCTTCGCGGTATTTAACTGGTATGTTATTTTCCTCATTTTCGGTGATGTTTTTTCACCTACTTGAGCGCGAATAGCAGTTCCTATCCGAGTTAGTACGGATAACAAATAATTGTTTTTTCCCCTCACTTTCACTTTAGTACATTTCTTCCTCAGTTTTTAACTGTCTTGAGTTTAGATTTATATATTTCTGCGGTATACGTACACGCTAACAGTACCACATCGTTGACAGAAGAATGTGCTCCATATATTACCTTTAGGCCGCCCTTACTTGCTCCAACTGTCCAGTAACTCAGATATTCCAGGAAATTCCACTGTCCAATCTCAACCGTACGGGAAATCAGAATCCAGGAAAACACTCGGGCGTCCACACGTTTCTATTGTCCACAAGAAGCGACTCAAACAGCAAAACCGGAACAGAAATGGGAGCCAAGCGGCTGTCAGAAGTTCAGAACTCTCCAAGCAGAGGTTGTCGGGGAATGATCGTTAGCTTTTTATATATGTCCAGCTTTTTTGTCGCTACCCCCACCCGTCGGTGTCCGGCGACCTTCTCTGGCTAATGGATACTGCCTGGCCAATTTGATACTGTCTTTTTGCCACCGAAAGGGATCTGCTTGGAGATTACCTCGTCCTTCGATCAGGTCCGTCCCGTCCCGACTCCCGGGGCCAACTGGCTCCCCACAGGCGGGGAGAAACGCGCTAAGCTCCCGCTGAACCCCCCGGCCTGCCAACCCCCGGCATTACCATCTCAATCGGGCCCCATTCAGCCCCCAAATTAGCTCCGTCGTATTTTTATAAACAGCGGATCCCTGGTAAGGAGATTATCCCGCTTTATGTTGGTCTTTTGTGGCATGTCCATAAGTACCTAATTGTTTTCGCTGCTCGGAATTGATGAGGATTTATTTACCGTAAGTACGCGGCTATTTGTATCTGCTGTGGAAGGTTATTAAACTGTCAATGGGTACTGGTAGTGGGGAAAAGCAAAGGAGAGGTGGAATAAGTTTTTAAGTAATTGAATACGCTTAACGCTACGCACGACGTCAAAGTTAAGAATTCGACAATGCTATGAAAAGTATAAAGTTTTAAAATCAGAAAACTCTATGTAGAATATGGTCTACTAGACGAGCGTTGTTAACAATATGGACAAATACCATGACTTGTCAAATCTACAGTAAAAATGCCACTGAGAGACTTAGATATCGTTACCGACCATGCTGATCTGTTGGACTGATCAACGCGATGCTCTCTTTCTTAAGTAATCAAAGCTATAGTGACGCGAAAATAGTACAGCGACATCCGATCGGACGATCAAGCAAAACAAAAATTAGAAGTAAAGGAAATCTGCAATGTGCTATCCACTTAACAAACTTTGAGCACCCTGTATTTATTATTGTTATAGAGGGGTAACGGAGGACTAAGTTTGGTAGCAAGGGGACCAGAGTACCCGGTGTACGTCACTTCTAGAACTGTATGTATGACGTTTCCTTCTGCCCCAAAAAGGACCAAATGTTTACATCGCACTCCCCCCCCCCCCTCACTACCACCAGTCGGCACCCCGTAATGACATTTATTCGTTATCCTCTTAGCTTTAATCGCGTTATGAGCTGATAACTGCAATCCAGCGCTGGATCGTCTGTGGCTGGGGAATCACAGATATATCACAACTGTATTAAACTCCTGCAGGGTAAATTACACGTTTTGTCTCACTACAAATTTCCACTGTTTAGAGGTGACAGTCCATATTACCGAACCAACACCAATAACAGGTGGATGCCACACTTGTTATGATACGAACTTGCAACGCAAGTGCCCTGTAACATTTTCAGGTTTCAGAGTTATTATTATTTGAATTTCTGTTGATTTGATGTATACAAATGTTATGATTTGTATGAGTCGCTCTTCTTGAATTTGATTTCTGTCTTGAACTTATTTACACTCCAGGGACGCTGGACTAGAGCAAAATCATGTATTTTCGTCTATCTTCTCTGTCTTAATGTGTTTTTAGAATCAGATAATAATACTCTGATACTGTTCTGTTCCAATATAAAGATATCAAAAGCACAAACTATGGAAGGCAGAAGTAACGTCACAAATAAATGGTTAAGCTTGTAAAAAAAAGGGTAGAATACATTAGAAGTTAGGAGTTTTCCCATATTCATTTATTGTGCTTCTTGCTTGGGACTGTAGAAATATAGCAATTTCCCCATAATAGCAAAGAGCACATTAAAACACTAAAAAAAAAATACCTATAACTAATAAAGCACGATGCATAAGAAAACAAAATGCTACATTGGATAAAATGCCACCGGAACTGCTAGGAGTAGCATATTCATATCGTAAATATCCAAGATCGTGCACTGCTCATGTGTTACAACAGTGCTGGTGAATCGGAAAATGAAACGTTTGAAATGCATTACCTGACGAATATGAAAGCTATACATAGACCCGATTATTTATGTTATTTTCAAGGAACGTGCATCGACCTTGGTTTACCCCATGTTTCTGTCCATCTAATAAACTTCAGAATTCACGACATAACCAGAATTATAAGGATCAAAGAAATCGGCAGGAAGACGAGGAAACAAGTTTAACCTCGGTTATCTAGTTCAGTTTGCAAGATTTCCTTAGCCGGAAACGTGCAGATCCTTTTCGCAAATACAAAGACAGAAACTTTCGGGGTGAACAATAAAGTATATAAACAATGTCCATCGGTAGTACAGGGATCAACTTTACTGTACGTTTCCGCTGTTGCGCTAGGAACTACTGAAGGAAGATAGAATTAGTCACTGGTAGAACTATTTTGCAAACTGTTATATTAGGTAGAGCGATAAAAGATAAAAGAAATGAAATGTTAAGTTCGTAGTGACAAGTAGTGACAAAGCCTGGCATATCTCGATGGTTGCTGAAGATATAGTAGAAGTTAGCCGGGCAGAGAGTTGCAACTTGCAATTAACGGCCAAATTCTGTACTTATGACTACCAAGCCCTCCGTTGAAATATTGCCCGGTTTGGGCCAGTTTCTACCATTTTTCAGGCCGCCAAGAGGTTCAATAGTAACTATACAGATGTGGCCAGTAACGTTTTCCCCGTCCTCGTCTCTCCCCGTCCGTCCCTAGAAACCCCGTGGTTTATCCCGAGTCTGTACCGAGGTGATGTTTACACGGAAGCAACTTTTTATACCATTTTTCGGGCCGCCAACAGGTTTGATTGAGTTGATTGACTGATTGTGTTGGACCAAAAGTTTTAACTTTAAACATGTAACTACCAACACGGATGAACTTTTATGATAGGTTTGATCGAGGCTAAACAAATGCTCAGGACCAGAAACTAGAACGAATATACCCTAGCCTCCATAGCATACAAAAAACTGGGGGTTTGGGGGGTCTTCAGGGTCTTTGGGAGCTTTTATGTGCTATTTTCTGATTGCATATAGACAGCATAGCCGGCCTGGTAGAATTGCCCCTGTTTAGAACTAGCTAATCAGAAAACAGCCGAAGACCACCGAACCCCCAGTTCTATAAGCCTGCTACGGAGGCTAATCAGAAAACAGCCGAAGACCACCAAACCCCCAGTTCTATAAGCCTGCTACGGAGGCTAATCAGAAAACAGCCGAAGACCACCAAACCCCCAGTTCTATAAGCCTGCTACGGAGGCTAATCAGAAAACAGCTGAAGACCACCAAACCCCCAGTTCTATAAGCCTGCTACGGAGGTTAGATATACCCGTGGTTTATCCACACCGTGGTGATGTTTACACGGGAGCCAGCCGGCCGGAGAGAAGTCCCAGCGTGTCGGAGAGAAGTCCCGGCGTGTATTGGCGCAGGTAACCGGGCGGAGAGAAGTCCCGGCGTGTATTGGCGCAGGTAACCGGGCGGCGCGGATTAACACGGCCGCTGGAGTGGAGGATCCCAGAGTTTATACCGAACAAACAGCACTTTCATTACACAAACTGCTGAAGCTGGTCTGGAGCCACAGATAGGGCTATCATACTCTCCAAGCAGAGGTTTGAGTTTTGGCTTATTTTTGGCGTGTTTTAGGTTTTTTCTATGGGGCTGTCTTTTTTTTTTAATATGTCTTTTTCACGCCAACTCCGGTGCAAAAAAAAGCCCGATGAAAAGTCCTAAAACACGCCAAAAAAAAAAAAAACCAAACTTCAAACCTTTGCTTGGAGAGTAGGGCTATCGTATACATGTATAAGGAAATGCGAAGCGTTAGCTCGACAGCCTGGTTGTATGTCCTTTTTGCTTAAAGAAATAAATAACTGAATAGATAAAAAGTAAATAAACTTGCACTTTAAAAGTGGGTATGAAAAAAATAGTTTAGAGTTAGCGATATGTTTTCGTTGCACAACCTACACAATGGAAACTGCGACCTACAATGTGAAAAAAAGTTTGCGTGCAGAAACTTCAGAAACTTTTCGCATCAAAATTACTATTTCAATGGTGTATACATGTTTATGTATACATCGCGTATACAAAATAATTTTTTTGCAAAAATGGTTTATGTCTGCAGAAGGGTAAATGTGCATTTTACAATTATCAACCTGTGAACACGTTTTACATTTTAGTAGACGTACCTCGTCATCATTCGGTACACTATATTGGTTTCATGAATTAACACTTGTAAGCCCATTTGTTACATTTACTCTTATCAATACTGCAACTGTTTGCATAGCCTTAATGACTTCATCGTTGTATGGGGGCTAGCAACAACTATTTGGCGAAAACAGTGATTTTTTTGTTGTTACTAAGGGAACGGCGATGTCGTCCGACTAAAATGTGGTTGACCAAATTGATCTGTCCTGAGTTGAAATTGTGAATAACGCAGACCGTGGTGAACACAGTTTGTGTGTGTGTAAACCCCCACTACAGACGTAATGTGGCGTGAAATTATGGACTCCTTCTCGGGAGGATTTCTGTGTGAGAACGACTGTCGGGTCTGTGTTTGCTAAAGCTTGCGTCTGTTATAGAACTTTATTGACACAACAAAAGTATAGCGAGTTTAAAGTTAAAACTTTTGATCCAACACCAAAAATTCTCTCACCTAGAGCTACTAGAGTCTACTGAGGAAGACCAGAGTGACTGGTCGAAAGCTCTAGGTGAGAGAATTTTAGGTGTTGGATCAAACGTTGGACACGTAACTACCAACACAGATGAACTTTCATGATAGTAAAAGTATAGCGAATTTGGTAAGGTCTAAAACTACATGTAGACATACAGACAAATACATGGGTACAACGAAATTAACCTACGTACAAAACACTACAGACGTAATGTGGCGTGAAATTATGGACTCCTTCTGCGGAGGATTTCTGCAGAGCGGTTTGTGAGGGAACAACTGTCGGGGTGTTTGTTTGTGTGCGTGTTTGCTGAACTTGCCTCCGACTAACCTTTTCTTCTTTTACTACAGCGCGCAAATTTTTTCCTGATAGCTGTACTCTCCAAGCAGAGGTTTGCGTTTTGGCTTATTTTTGGCGTGTTTCAAGGCTTTTTTCTATCGGGGTTTCGTTCTTGCACTGTATAGTGAGTGGCCATAGACTCGCACCATGTACCAATCTGTTTTTTTTTTTTTACAATAAAGATGTTTTATCTGCCGTGATCAGTGGAGCTTCTTTTGGCTGGTAGTGACGATTTTGTCAGGAGTATTTGGATATTAGTAGTCTCCACCAGACAAACAACGCGGATTAAAAAAAAAAGTAAAAGGTAGTCAATAGGGAGAATAATTGACTAGGGGAGTGTAGCCAGCGTAGAGTTCATTTGCCCACGCGCAGATGGGGAAATTGACCGTATCGCGGACTAACTCTCCTGGCCAACTATTTCCATTTTTTTACCGAATTCTAGGATCCCTACCCCCGTAGGTAGGCAGTAGTGGGTAGGAGATTATGCTCCCGGTCTGTCCGCTGTTCCGTCATGCGGAAGTCTGTTTGTGGACTCGGCTCAAGCCGCGTGTGAAGAGTAAACAGTCTGATCTACATTTGATGAGCTGGACAAGAGGAGGGGGGAGGGGGGGTATCAACTCAGGATGTAAATCTGTATCGTATAACCTTCCGCACGGGGAAACACACCAGTTTCAAACTCGAAAGTACGGGCTCTTTGAGAATCAACAGAGGCTGATATACATCTGTAAGCTGTACTACAATGTAATAGACAGCTACATACATCAATCTGCATAAGAGTAAACAGTCTGATCTACATTTGATGAGGTGGACAAGAGGAGGGGGAGGGGGTATCAACTCAGGATGTAAATCTGCATCGTATAACCTTCCGCACGGGGAAACACACCAGTTTCAAACTCGTAAGGACAAACACTTTCAGAATAAACAGACACGGATCTGTATATATTTCTGAGCTGAGCTAGAAAAGTGAGGGGAAGAAATTATTTTTATATATGAATCTGTATACATTTATAAGCTGTTTTCAATGAACATCCACAAGGGGCAAGGCAAACGTGTACAGATACGATCTGATGTACACATGTGATGTGCGATGCTGAGGGTTGTTAGGTTGAAATCTTAATCCGTAATCTATGGCCGGTAACCCGCCACATGGCAGAACACATTGACCTGCAGACTTGGTAAGTTCACCCTGCGTGAGTACAAACAAACAATAAATAAACCGATCTACATTTCGGAATGCTACCGGAGGAATCAACTTTATTGAAAACTGAAGACCCAGGAAAGTCTTTGAATGTACGCTATAACTCGAAACTAAATGTTTCTGCGAGAAGAAATGTTTTCAGAACTACATAAAGCTTTGTGACATCCGAAGTGTCGCTTGTAATCATTTCTCTATTGACTAAAACGACACCGATTTCAGCACACAATTTCTGCCAGCTAGGAAAACTTCAAATAGTTTTACCAACTCAAATAGTTTCAAGTGAACTGTCAATACTTGTACATTTCATGTATCTAATTGTATGGATCCCACCAGGTGACTTTCGTCTTGTAGTTTTATAACTGACGTTTATTGGTAAAAAAAAAAACAACAAGGGATAAATAATTCACCGGCCAATTCGACAAGGCAAGAAAACCTTATCATTTTCTACCTCTCCAATGTTTACCCATAGTTTGTTATCTGGCCAAATCAACAAAGCAAGAAACGTTCATCCTTTTCTACCTCTCCAATGTTTAACCCCAGTTTGTTTGTGTCCCGTGGTTTAATCTCCATACCCAGCAGACAACTGCTCCTGATTACACCCACAAAAGTCGCTACAAACACGATCATTACCGCCTCTGTCCCCAAACTGCCGGATTAAACGGTTTTAATGGGTCCTCAACAAGGTGCTAATTACCTTATAGCTAAACAAAAGGCTCCGATTTTTAATTGGCTTGGAGAATAGCAGGGGTGGATCTGGTTTGTGTAAGACAAACAATCGGAGAATCCGCAGTTCTGTTGCTGGGTTCATTAGTTCTACACATTCCAATACACAAAGGTGGGGAGTACTGGTACTTGTAAATGTCAATCATATATCATCAATACATGAACATATTGTAACTCATATACTGTCTAGATAGTAGTTTGTAGTAAGAAATGTAATAAGATAGTTTATTTTTGTTGTATTGTTGTATTACTGCCACACATTGTACCATGTACGATTGTCGAGCACTAAACTTCATTCATTCATTCATTTATACATAGATTATACAAACGTTGTAAGATCTATGCTACTTTCAGTAATATGTGATGTAAGTCTTTGTTGTAATAAAGTGGGATCCTTTGTCTTCCTCTGTCTTAATCATAAAAGAAGTCAAACCAGTAGTTTTTACCAGTAGTTTGTTAGGAGTTATCAGTACTGTAGTTCCCAATGTTGCCTAGTTCTGTACTTAGCCAAGTGTGGCAGAAATGTGCAATAAAGGTCTTCATTTTTTCTTACACCAAATGTTTCTTCTGTCCTTGCAATTAGATAGCCTTCGGGCATGAAATTGCAATAAAACATTTCATTGTAATCAAAGATTGGATAATAAAATATGGCCGTTTTGTTTCGATTAATACGAGCGAAAAACAAGATAATTAGCGTTGCTCGTTCATAAATAAAATATTTAATGACCGTTCCATTAAGCTGATAGGTTTTTCCTCACCAATACAGTTACCACTAGTCGTGTTTCCATTGCTACTTTCAGGGACTCACTGTGATGTAAGTCTTCATTGTAATCAAAGATTGGGTAATAAAATTTTGCAATTCTATTTAGAATAAGGCGAGCGAAAAACAAGATAATTAGCGTTGCTCGTTCATATTTAATGGACGTTCCATTAGGCTGATAGGTTTTTCCTCACCAGTGAAGTTACCACGTAGTTACACCCTGGAACTTTTATAACTTATAAGATCTAACATGATAACGTATATGGCCGTTACATAACTGTGACAATTTCACTTTTCTGATTCATTGGTTAATGCGTCTTTCAAGCTGCAACAATCTTTACACTAAAGATAATACATCACATGTCTGCGTGCAATCTACATCTGTACATGTAGATACATATATAGCATAATCATTACATCGCTAGATGGAACTACAAATCATGTAGGTGCATGAGGGGTATAGACGTCATAATCTCCACGCAAATGTACGTGCGAACTGGTAGCCTCTACCAGGCTTCGGGAGGCGGCTGGAGAGAGCAGAAATTGGCCGAATAGAGAGATAAGCATGCCAGGGGAGTTGGTGTGCTACAAGTTGTACTCTGTAGCCGACCAACTCTCCTGGAATTTTATCTGTCTATTCAGCCAATTTCCGCTCGTTCCAGCCGCCTCCCGAAGCCTGGTAGAGGCTAGGGATCCGGCTCATTTTTCGTGTTTTACGCTTGGAACATTTAATATGTCTTTCTAGTTCTTGTGTTTGAAACGTCTCCTACAAGATGGCATGTGGTCCCAGTAATTTCCCATTAGCATACATCGATGTAGAAATACAAAAACGACAGAATAACTGAGACCGATCCGTCTGCTTTTTGGCGTAGGATGTTGCCTTTGTACAATAAAGAAGAAAAAAACAGTCTGCCACCAGGAAGCTATATTACTATACACTACGCCGCAGCACGTCACCCTGTGATTGCCTCCATAACAAACCGTTATTTTGCTATTAATAAACCCGCCGCCAGTGTAACGCCCTCCTCTTCACGTAACCGAAAACAACCTCATATAACATCGCCTGTCCATCCATCAACAGGTGTTCATTTTATCGGGACCATCGGTCTGCAATAAAGCTGATTCTGTAGCGATTCTCGGACAAAGGACGGTAATTAGCGCGTGTGGGACAATGGACAAGATGAATGTACTGTCATCTGGCTAAGTGGCCATCTACTAATTAGGGGGAGGGGGGCAGGAGGAGGTTTTGTGTACGATATAATTGGGAAGGCCGTTTCTTCCCCTTTTAATAGTAGATTCTTTATTGACACAACAAAAAGCACAAGGACTTTTGTATGCTTTCTAGAACTAAAGGTCCAAGGAAGTTAAGTACACGTATGGATAACGTCATCTTACGTACAGTATATATGTCAGTGATAATAATAAAGGTCTAACTAATGGAGTGGTGGAAGAAACATTTGGAGGCGTGAACACGTGAAGACATAATTACGTGGCGTGCGAGCAAACATAGCCATAGTCATGGGGGAGTCATAACACTGCGGGGGACTGGATGGTCATGGTGTGTACACGGAGCGCGAGTAAAGTACAAACATAGAAACATATATACAAAAAATAAATGCATACATATATGCACATGCATGAATAGTAGACACATACATACAAACATAGAACACTCACACACACACACTCACACACACACACACACATATATATATATATATATATACATATCTAACGCATGCATAAATTCATAGTACTTAAATACATACAAAGAAACATACATACATGCATAGTACACACATACCTACACACATTCATACAAACATACATACGTACTACACATATGCAGAGTACGTAATCCGTACATATCACATACAGACACTCATACATACAAACATATCGGTTTGCTATTAAACACGTAAACACTCCGCGATATGAGTAGTAATATATAGCTCCGCCGAGTGAGTGATGAGGTCTTGTCTTTGGGGAAATCTCCGGTCAGCTGAAGGGTGATTTAGTGACAGTTTTATTGCACGCTATGAGTTCAAATGACTGGATGTACATTTCATCAATTAGGAACAGGTGCAGCGTACAAAAAGGCAATAGGCTTCTAACACCAGGTATTAGGAGGGTAAATGCAGTGTTCACACAAAATAGCCATATGCGTTGTACAAATATAAACTAGATATCTAAAAAAAAAAAGTACTCTCCAAGCAGAGGTTTGGGTTAAGGGGCTTTTTGGCGTGTTTTAGGCTTTTTCATCGGGCTTCCTTTTTTTGCTGGTATTTTTTTTTTCACCTAACCAAGTGCAAAAAAGAAAACCTGATAAAAAAGCCTAAAACAGGTGAAAAATAACCCAAAACCCCAACCCCTGCTTGGAGAGTATACGACAGGAAACAAAAGCTGAAAGAAGGCCATACTAGGCTGAATAAAATGGAAAGGGACCTGCCAAAATGTACGCAAGAACTATAAAATATCAGAAAACATGACACAGACCAACCTACGTTTAATCTATTATTACGAAAAGAAGCGAGGTTACCAGAGGTAGTTACACGGTGTCACGTGATCCCTACCATAATGGCCCAGCAAACTTCGATGTGCAGCCAGGCGGCATCCAGGCATGCGCAGTGCGGAGGTGAGTTCAGACCGACCTGTCTGTACAGGCATTCCTTACAGGTCGGTCCACACGCCCTGCAGACCTGCTGGATACACGCCAAGTTACGTAAAATATCTACTACCACCTCCCCTCCCAACCCCAACACACACACTCTCACCGCCGGCATTCCATACAGCATATAATATATCAATGAGTCTTTTGTTTGTTTGTTCCACGCTACTTATGAAGAGAGCTATATCATTATACAGGCCGTTTGTCGCTATTTAACTTTGTTTCTGTTGTTCAGAAAACAATTGTAGAAACATGTCCATGTGTATCTGCTGTGCACAGGCTCGGAGACAGTGCAAATGAGACTGCCCAAGCTCTGTCCTTGCACTGCTCGGTCAGAAATGTTGTTTGGGGTGACAGTCTCCAAGTATTATGTGTAGGTGAAGGTCCCCGAGTGTCATGTGTAGGTGATTGTTCCGTGTCCCTATGTGTCCTCTTATCTGTGCAACCCGAACGCAAACGCGAGTCCTGTCGTGCGGATGTGACCGTCCAATGCTGCTACATGTACATGTATGTCTGTGGAATATGTGTGTTGTGTGGATATGACAGTCCTCTATTATCTGTCGTCCTAAGAAGACTGCCCAATGTTCCTGTATCTGTGGAAAATACGTGTTCTGTCGTGTTGGGATGACAGTCTCCCTGTGTCGTGTTGAGAAGACTGCCCGGTATCCCTAGCCCTGTGGTCTGTCGTGCAGATACGACAGTCCCTATGTGTCGTGCTAATGTCCCTAGCCCTGTGGTCTGTCGTGTGGATACGACAGTCCCCGTGTGTCCCTGTGCTATGTCGAGTGGAGATGACATTCCAGTGTCCCTATGTGTCACTATAGCTGTACAGCCCGAATACGAGTTCTGTCGTGTCCCTGTCCGTGTGTTCTATCGTGTGGGTATGACAGTCCCTATGTGTCGTGCTTATGTCCCTGCCCCTGTGCTCTGTCGAGTGAATATGACAGTGATGAATCGGTTTCCGGCGACCCACGCGTGTAAAACACGACAGTCTCTATTGAAGACTGTTCACTCCACAAACCGCACACAATATCCTACTACGGGAGATAACAACCACATAATATCTGGAGATAACATGTGCTCCACACTGTTTAACTCCACTTACATCGACATCATAGTTCTACAACTAGTAATGAAAAATCCTCGCCATTCTTGTTCAACCGAAAAAAAGCATAGTTCAAATATATTCGCGTACGAGACCTATGCATGAACAAAAGTAAACCGTTTACATGTTTAGCAAATGCCAAATGGCTTCTTTAGGTAGGTAAACCACTGGAGAGCAAAATTGTAAGAATAAGCCCCTTTCGTGGTGTTGATGTCGCCTTGTATGTGATGTGACCTATCTACGAATACAGACGTATAAGACGATGTATCAGCTTACTTCACAGGTGGTTTATAAGGAACTGACTGAACTTAAGAAGCGATGGAAGGAATTTTGACGTACTAGGCAGTTCAGTATGGATGAGATCTATATAAGAAGGTCAACTCATGCGACCTGTTAGTAACTTTAAATTTTGGAAATCCAGTAGCTTGCTTTTTTGGCGTATCTTATTACCTGGATGTCTAACCTTCACCGATGTTAGTGATAATAACATAGTACGTTGCATCTGAGTGGTGACTATTGTTATTCCATGTTCTATGTATTCTGTACCTACTAGATCTTTGCAGCCCCTGCTTCCTGGGTAAAGAATAAGCTGGGTTAAGTTTGTAGGTGGTTTACCTGAACTGAAATGACACACATTGGGAAGACCGCAAGGTTTTGACCTAAGCTAGATTTTAACTTAAACTTTCAGTTGTGGTAAGAATTGAGCATTATGGACTCACACTTATACGTGATAGATGTTTAAGACAATTTGAGCAGAGAAAAATTTTTCATGTCTAATTGTCCCCCTCACGAACACAACAGTCTGAATACTAAGTCTGGAGACGGGGGCCGGGAGGTCAACCGCTTTCTCCTGCCGTAAATCCTGGCCGCACCATTGGCGGGCAATCCGGCGGAAAATCGGCGCGTTTGGCGCGGATTCTGCTCGGGTGGACCCGGCAGGTCGGCCCGTCTGCTTGGCTGGGTGCTACCGGGGCGAGAGCGCGGGAAGCGCCGGGACGTAATGCGCTTATCCGCCTCGGATGTCACGGTGTGAAACGGGCTCATCTATCATCGACCACTTCATTAGAGATGGGCACCGGCTGTTTGTTTAGTTGTGAAAATGCACATTTAGGTAATGACCCAGGCACAAACCGCTCCTCGCAGGGTCTCTGCTGGCAGAGAACATCGCGAACTGAAGCGGGAGGATCGGGCGAGAGGCTCAGTCGGAGCCGGGAGAGCTAGGATGCCGGGCGCCCGACGGGGGGACGGGCAGGGAGAACATCGGCACGGTGTCCGTACCAACCCACAGCCTTCACCATGAGATGAACCTGGGCACCTCTCAGAGATACAACTCCAAAACCTTACCGGAATACCGTGAGACAACATCGCCACAGCGTCCTGTGCACCTCAGAGATATAACTTCAATCCTTGCTGACGAACCTTGGCACAGCGTCCGTACCAAACCCAAACCTTCACCGTGAGACAACCTGGGAACATCAGAGGTACCAACTCCAACACTTCCTGACGAACCTGGGCTCTGCAACAATACCAACCCGCGGCCGTGAGACAACCTGGGAACATCAGAGGTACAACTTCAACCCTTGCTGACGAGCCCACGCACAATGATACTAACCCACAGCCGTTACAGTGAGACAACCTGGCATGGGCACCTCACAGGTACAACTCCAAACCTTACCGGTATACACTGAGACGAACCTTTCATCTACTAGAATATACGCCAACCCTTGCATTGCGGAAACCTGGGCACCTCGGAGTTGTAACTACAAGCCCTGACGAGGCTAGGCACAACGTCGGCACACCCCCAACCTTACCTTCAGACGTCGGTACCACAACGTGGGTAGAACAACCTTTAGAGACAAATTTGGGCACAGCGTCGGTAAGAACTCCAAACCTTACTGCACGAAATACACAGAGGACTTCAGCAAGTCGCCGGCAATGGACAGGACAAAACTACCGACGAGAAAGACGCCAGAAGAGTCCAGGGAAAGTTCGGCGTGTTTACACGACAATCGGTGAATAACGAGATACGTGGCTCCAAAACTACCTTCCATGATTACGTCTTCTAGCTACGGACCAAACATTTACACAGAATAGGAAGTGTGTATGTTATGAAAACTCGTGCCTTATGGATAATTCGGGACGGTGAAGTGTATGAAGTTTGTGATAAACCCGAACCTCAACTTAAGACATGAACTTTTCACTATTCAAACAGCCAGCTGAGGTCGTTGTTGAAATATAGCGAACGACTAAAGGGAACAGTGCATGTTGTGCTCAAAACTGATGGAAGGAATACGGAATATATCGCACCAGGGACCAGGAGAAGGCATCGATCCTTGGTTACAATGCCCGGGTGTCCGAAACATTCTCAACTGCACCTCATCCAAGTGTTGTGGAAACCACGGCCCAAGCATTTGTGATCGTGTGAAGAAAAAAAAAACATCTCAAGGAGTAAAAAGGGTTACATCGGCGTGTTTTAGGACTTTGAGTCTTCAAAAAGTCTTCACAAGACACCGGCTCTCATCTCAGGTACGGTAGCGTCTGGGAAGAGTTCCTGACAGTTAAGATATTTCTAAAGAACATGATAGACCGTGACAACGGGCTGCAAATCAACGGCGTCTTTATCACAACCTATAGTCCAGAGAAATATACCACCAAAATTACTGCATCTTCTCATAACAAGACTTCGGTAGTCTGGAACTGACAGGATATGTTTCTTTCTTACTGATCTCAGCACTGCAAACCGCCAAGGGACTATGTACATTGTCATAGACTACGCAAAGACTATGTACATGGAAGACCTACCGGGACGACACAACTCTTCAGTCATCCAAGCCACTGTCTCCGAGGAATCCTGGACATAATCGGCTCCTTTGTCGCAGGAAATTCGGCAATTAGAGAGAAGATAGTCGACATATCTCAGGATCTTCAGAACACAAGTGCGAAGGCCACTGGGAGCAAGTTCTACACAGTCAACACAGAATTAACAAACCCTCTTTTCCTGGGTTATTACGGAATTTACCCACAGAAGGTTTAAAGGGTTGAAAATGAAGATACGACGTACAAAAAACAACAACAAAAACTACTACAACAACACAAATACAGGTACGTCCGCCCAACAGTATTGCCAACAGCCTTGCTACAGAGTGTCAGCAAAAAAGCATGTTTTCCTAGACACTTTTGGATGTCATATGTCAAATGTCTTGGTCTAGTTTTATACTGTCGTGGCCTATGATAGAAGACCCATTGTCTTCAGTTAGTTACAAGCCTCGGCAAAATGACAGAAAACGTTCCAATAACATCGTTAGCTGCGTTTCACTCACAAGCAGGTTAGTGGACTCCTTAACGTTGTTACGTTCTGCAAGATGATACCAAATCACAAGAAACAGAAACTTAAGACATTATGTGACATGTACGGAAAAATAATTATGTCTACATGAACTTGTATGACGACTACTGTCAACATATTCTATTCTATGCATAATTATTCAAACAACATTGCAATACAACGTCTGACATGCCACTGTTTTCAATAGCGATGGCCTCCATGTATAGAAAAAGATATTGTGTCTGAACAATGGCAAGAAAGCAATTTAGAACACAAAATTTCGTCCTTGCACGACTGAGTGTAGTGTATAACCACACCTACCCTGGGATACCACAGCAGAATCGCCATGTTCTGTGACAAATAAAAGGTCTGCCTCTCTATGAAAGACGCAAAGTCATCTTGTAACTCTCTACATTCATAATTTTATGTTTAAAAGGCACGCGCGACTATCCAGAAGTAACAGTTGTTATGAATTCAGAGATGTGGGCGAGCGACTAGCTAGGAGCCGGGACGTGGGCCAAAACTCGTCGGTACGGAAACGTCGCGTGGCCCGCCCGCATGCCGAGAACACCCCGGTCCTTCAGCCCGAGACACGGGGCAGGGCCACGAGGCAGGCATTGCAACAGGCGTCATAGATACAACAGAATAGAACTGTTAAGACATTAGCCAATACTGTACATTTCTAACAGTTGTTTTTATGTGTGTCCTTCAGGTAGACCTGGGAGGGTAGTTTGTGCTGCACGACCAGCCGTGGCGACAACTGAAATGCCGATACGATCGCCCTGCAGTCCACAGCTCGGGGCTGCCCCGACAGGCACGGAACATATACCTGCTCGGCAACTTTTTTCTCTCACGTTTAGGGCCGACATACGAGACTGTGCAGCGCCGACATGACGGTATGAGAACAGTGCTACTCCCGTACCGTACCGACCCGGGCGCCCCGGCGGGGGCAGGGCTCGACCCTCCCCGAGGACAGCCCGTCCGGAGCCCCGGTGACTGACAGGTGGGGGGGAGGTCCCGCCCCGGTCATTATTACACCCTTATCGCAGCAAATCACACACTCGGCGTATTTTGCGTGCTTACTGGAGTGGATATGCTTTTATATCTGGATTTGGACGGGATTTACCTTTCACGGAGGCCCTCAGCGGCGTGGAGAAGCCCTGGTCTTCAGCGATCAGAGGTGGAGGAGCCGGGACAAAGTCGTCCGGGGTCCCGAGAAGAGGCGGCGGGGCCGGGGAAAGTTTGCGCGAGGAGTTTTCTGCAGGGTGGACGTACTGCGGCCGGACCTGCCCGACTGACTGCACACAGAAGCCCGCCGGGGTGTGAATAAGGACGTTTAGCCCCGCCGACTGCCCTCCCAGCCATCCGCACATTAATTAGGCGCCAAAATCAAGAGGCTCGCAAGGAGGTTTGACAGGTTTATCTTACTACTCCTCATACAACCATTCCAAACCCCACTTACGGCATGTTTTTATTAAAAATCCAAACATCTACCAAGAACATAACACACTTTTCTGATAGAAAATTCTAAGTATGGTGAAATCGAACAATTCCAGGACCCTCATAAACCCCAAAACGGCCCCACAAAGGTTCAATGAACGTTTCGTCTTTCATTGACAGATACATTATAAAACTGGACCGTAAAAAAACTTAAGACAAAAAGACAACAGAAAAAACTCACGGAGAGGAACAATTATAGTATTATATGGGAGGTTTCTGTCATGATTTTGTATCAAACCCACAAATAACCAAAATAAAACGCAACACGTACAATTTGATACATTTATTTACTCGCCTTGGCCTTTGACCCTTGGCTGACAGTATAATTGCAGACGACAGCAGATCAGGGTTTATTATGCAACTCAGTACGTTCCATTGGTTACGTAATTACATAATAGATGTGTTTTTCTTACTTTCTATTGTAACTCGTAGTGTGACCTGTTAGTTTATCGAGACATTCATAATTGTTATGAATCGTGTTTTTCAACATTTCATGTGCTGTCTCTGAAGTTTCGAAAAGTAACTAGAAAGAATTATTATATTTTACTGGAGCTATGAATATCTATCCTTATAAAATGTTTGTATGCAGGCCTCAAATTTAAGTCTTCCATTTTTTTTCTGTCTCTGATTCAGACATTTACTGCAAAATGCACACAAAATGCGTGTATTTGTGGCTTAACGGATGTGTGTAAGTTTTTGCAATCTTAATTTAGAATGCATAAACTTATTTATTAAACTATTCAACAATAGTCAAACACTCACTTATTCATTTCTCTCTGAGAACCTAAAAGAAGACGTCTTCAAGCTAACTTGATTTTCTGACCAGGAAAAAACGAATGACTTTTAAAAGAAATTTGAACAGGTAAAGAGCATGTGAATTAGAGTGGGGAGGATAATATATTGTATTTGGAGAATACCTGTAAGGTAATACCTTACCCTTACCTTTACCTAGTCACTTCCTCATTTCCAACCAAGGGTTGGAGACTTTGGTACCTACTGTATGTCAATACAGCATATGGCTGCTGGGAAGTAAGAAAACTTTCTTTTTCTACTCTTAGCATCCAGAAATAAAAAAAAAAGTGTTATCGGGACTCCGTAAGATGTATTGTAGCTGCACAGCCCGGTGAGTTGCATAATACTACAACTCTGTAAGATGTATTATACTACACAACTGCCATGTTAAAGAGCCCATTCTGTACCAACTCGCCCTTTCAGCCCAGTCACAATAGAATTCCGGCAGGCTAAAAAACATCCATTCTGGGACAGGCACGATCTACCGGACTTACAATGCCGCCGGCGAGAATGCGCGAAATAGCCATCTTACAATACCACAACTGGAATGCTCGTTTACGTAGCCTGGATAGCAAATTCATTAGGAGACCTGCATATATTACTACTAAAATCAAAGAACCCACATATTATAGAAGAAGTGGGTAAATTCGTCTTCCATTGCCTAAAAAGAAGAAGTCAAACCCAGTAAAACTAGTACCATGTATGTTGTAGAATATAGTATAAAGTTAGACGTAGATATAGTCTCACATACCACTGTATTTTCTTTCTTATGTTGTTTGTAACCGCAATTAGCCCTCGGGCAAGTATTTGCAATAAACTTTCTAATTATTGCGGCACAGTAACTAGAGACTAACACTTGCCCAAACTATACACCTACATGTACAGGTATGATATACCAGAGACAGATTTGTCCCATCTATAATACTACAAGAAAATGTGCACGTATGACTCCAAAAGAACAGGTATGACACTACATATATATATACAGGTACAGGTATGGCAATACAAGTACATGTGCAGGTATGCATGCCTCTATAGGGATAGGTATATGTATATGACACAACAATGCAGGTACTCTGTATCTGTATAGCCGGTACGAGGTACAGTGCAGGTACGAGTATAGCACTACATGTACGTATACAAGAACAGGTATGACGCTACAAGTACGGGTACACAGGCACGGGTATGACAATGACATTTACAAGAACAGGTATGACACTGCAATACAGGTACAGGTATGACGCTACATGTACAAGAGCAAGTACAAGTATGGCATTGCAACAACAAGTATGACAGGACGAGTAAAAGAACAGGTAGGAAACTGAAGGGCAAATGTATGACACTACAATACAGCTACAGTACACTACAGGTAAAGGTATGACACTACAAGAAAAGGTACATGTATAATATATGCCGGCTGTCAAAGCTATACTGTCTGGACTCTCTCACGAACAGTGTGTTTGTCTTTGTTTTACTGCAGATGATTCAAAAGAGTTTCGGATTGTCAATTGTCAAGAATGTGAGCAGCAAGAGAATCTATCCAAGTTACATGTATCACGCCCAGACAACTAACGTATAAATGCTAAATGGAGATTTCGTTAACAGAGAGAGAAAGAAAAATCATAAAACATGCTCGCAAAAACCCTTTCCATAGAGCGTCTCTACACCTGAGACAAGGGACGGGTGAAACCTCAGGTGTTGCATTTCTCCTGCCAGGTGTTCCTCACCGTTCCAAATGCACCTGACGTTCTCACACTGTGAACACCTCAGTCAGGAGAGGGTCTTACATTACAACTTCCCTGTTTGTGTATTTTTATGTTTGTGTTCTATGTTTAACTTTGTGTATCCATATGGTAATTGTATTTTGTTGTGTTGCGCTTTTAAAATAGGTTATAAACTTGAGTGCAGCGCAACACTGTCTTAAAAAATGTTTTGTTGTGTATTGATGAATAAACAGACCCTGTTGCAGATGAGTGGCACAAAACCTGAAATTGTCTCTCAACTTTGACAGAATTTTTTTCATGAGTTAAGCTGTTATACATATCACTTGAGTATTCCGAAATGGAAAAACACTAAAGCACTAAATACAGTATTTATAATATTTCGCTTCCTCTTCTCTGCAAGCCTCTACCAGGCTTCATGAGGCGGCTGGAAAGAGTAGAAATCGGCCAAATAGAAAGATAACATGCCGGGGGAGTTGGTCTGCTAGAAAGAGTACAGTAGTGCGGCAAACTGTACTCTCTAGCAGACCAACTCCCCCGGCATGTTATCTTTCTATTTGGCCGATTTCTACTCTTTCCAGCCGCCTCCGGAAGCCTGGTAGGGCTACTTTTCTGCTATTCGGCAATATTTTTTTTGTCGACAGGGAAACAAAAGTCGCCGCCTGTGACGTCACACAGCCTAAGGAGCATGCCTGTCATACCTATCCCGTCATGCCCCGCTGCGCGCCTGATTGCGGTATCCCGTCATGCCCCACTGCGCCCCTAAATTGCGGCCATTTGATCTGTTTTGTAAGCAAACAGGGCCAGGTGCGACCCTGGGAACGAGATGAACAAAACTTAAGCCCGAGATCTTCTTGTCATGGATGACGTCTTCTGTAAACAACCAATCGGAGCACCGGAGCGAGAACACACAAACTTAGCACATTTTGTAATGTTGAATCATGGAGGTAGAAATGTTGAATGAATGAAGGATTTTTTAATGAATGGTTGGATAGCAAAGGTAGATAACAACCGTGGACTGAATTACATACCTTGTCACATTCCAGTATTGTACCCGGACGTACATATTAGCCATCAAACTTACATAAGACCATTTGTATGTATATATGTAGAAGCCTAAGAATCCATCTTTCCACATAGTCATAGACCAATTCTTATCAGCCCCCTGAGTTGTCTTCTAGGGCAGTTTTGAGTATATTAAAAAAAAAGTAGCATGACCTAGCATGACCGTAAAAGCTTCACAAATAAGAAAAACAATACCTCCATTTTTCATAAATACAAAGATACTTAAAGCCACTGGGATTAAAGAAACGTTTTTTTTTTTGTGCTAAAATTATGCAGCATTCCTGAAGTGAAAACTCTTTAAAAAAGTAGAAATGGTTGGCGCCCGTTTCTATCCTTTTGCCAGAAGCGGGCATTTAAGAGTTGACCTCTAACTTCTGACCTTTGTGCCGTGACGTAACTTCACGTCTCGATGCCGTCTAACGGGAGTTGTTTTGTTTTAATTTCCACGGAGACCCAAATAAGGAAATCCCCTCATCAGCCGTTTAACTCCCGGTTTTACACAAACATTTCTGCCGAAAGGGAACAGCGGCATCCCCAGAATTTATTTACCTTTCCTCTAATGCTATACAAGTATACAGTGACAAAATACATAACAAAAACAACAAAGAACAGCAAATGGGTGGAAATGGGTCAATACATGGTAAGGACGAACTTTGAAACTTTGAAACTTTATTTTCAATACAAACATGGCAGACAAAAGTCTGAATTGCGTTGGTATTTACAAACCATTGAGCTAGTTTTAGCCGTTGAGGCGAACATGTTTTGTAGGCTATGTGGGAGTTTAATATCGATAATGTAAGTTTGGGTGATTCTCAAAATGTTACAGTTTGTATCTGGGTGTAAATCGGGTGATCCTCTGAGTAAAATGTTACATAAGAATTGTTCAGACATGTTATGTACATCAAGGATAGAGCCTACCAAGTTCTGTAGATTGCTGAGTAGGGTAACTCTTTCCTAATTATAATGAAACTTTATTTGCAAAATCATGCCCGAAGGCTAATTGCTTTTACAATCAAGTATAATACTCGTTGCAATACAGTAACAGGAAACAGGTAATAATCTGTCTGAAAAAATTTCTACTTCTACTACTACTCTAGCTATTATGGGGCTCGACTTCTTCTTTGAAGGCAGCGGGCAGTGTAACAGAAAATCCCCAGAATTTATTTACCTTCCCGCTAAAGCCGGTACTACTGAACCGATGACATTCCTTTTGTTTTAATTTCCGCGGGCCGCTTTAGGAGACAAATCCCGAACCTCAGACTTCAAACGTGTGGAAAATGGAATAAGCCGGGATCTCTACTGGAGCGGGACGTCAAAACGGTAGCAGTGGACGGTGCAATGGGCAAATTGGGAGGGGGGGGGGGGG
>NW_017804209.1:1749481-1780900 GCF_001625305.1 Branchiostoma belcheri
GGGGTCGGTGTGGCGTAGCGGCAGAGTGCTCGACTCGGAACCAAGAGTTCCCGGGTTTGAGTCCTGACATGCCACCGATCTTGTGCCCTTGAGAAAGGCACTTTACATGACTTTCCTCACTTCGCTCAGGTGTAAATGAGTATTGTCCTATCATGTATTTGTCCATTGTGTTTGTGGCGGCATTAGAATAAGCTGAACAAAACTTGAATGTGCCGTCACCACGTCTTGTGATTACATGTTGGAATTTAAAAAAATGGGAAGAGGGGTGATAGGCTAGGGGGGGAGGTATTGGAGGTGGATGATGCACAAACTAAGAAACTTTAATAATACACCTTCCTGCAGACAGAAGGTCTGAACTGGTAGGCATTTACGACGATAAAATAAAAACTCTAGGAAGTTAAAAGTCGACAATCAAATTCGATTTACAATCAATATACTACTAGGATATATAAAAAATGTGTTAAAATTTTATAGACCAGAAGCCTGTCCCTTTAGTGAAGACAGACGTCAGAGCGCCAATACGAGACTCATTTGCTGGTGAGGAAGACAAAGGGAAGGGGGGGGGGGGAGTTAAAAGATGAAAAACGAACAATTTCTGGAGTTTGAAACTTTGCCACAGGTGTGTCATGAAGAGTATCGTTTAATTATCATCATCAGGACCGGCGGATTGCAACAAACTGAAGTCGTTAGCAGCAGGCAAATGCACTAAAAGTGTACTTAAGAGTTTGCAAATTGAAATTATGTAAAAACTATTGTGGCCAAGTTTTAATTCCTGTTTTAAATTTTCACAAAGACTTGTTAAACGGACACGACACCGGTGTATACTGTATAAATTGTATTTGAAATACAAAGGTAAATTCATTGTCTTATTGACTTGAGTTGTTCACAAAGCGACACCGCTGCCGACACTTTCAAGTCGCCGCGGGTTCTCCCGCCTAACGAAGTTAGCGTGTTTTACCGCAGTTCTGTTCACGCTAATCTCCAGGCTGATGCAGCGTACAGGTTACCTACTCTCCAAGCAGAGGTTTGGGTTCTGGCTTATTTTGGGCGCGTTTTTAGGCTTTTTTATATGACTTAAGGTTCCATGTTGGCTTAGCGTAAAAAAAGATAAGTGCCAAAAAAAAAAACTTAAGCCAGATTTTTAAAAAAAGAGCCTAAAAAACACGCCAAAACTATGCCTTAACCCAAACCTCTGACTGGAGAGTACAGCTTACTCTACGTGCGAGTTGTGGCATGTCGTAGGTTATTTTAGTTTCCCGACGGCGCGGTCACATTTGTCGTAGGTTGTCGTGCGATTCTGAAACCGAATAATTTTCAACAGGCTGTGACAGAACTAACCGTCGTTAATAATCTACACGTCATCCTTTTCTGTCATTAGACAGCCGTACTCCGTACGACACGCGCACGGCTACCCGAACAGTTAATTCTCTCAGCTTTAGATCGTACGACAGTCTTGCGACGATTGTACGAGGATGTGGCCGGGTCCTTACGAGGAGGCAAAGAGACGAAATGAGTTCCACTATGATGGCGAAAAACAAGACACGAAAGTAACAGGACCCTAGTCTCCACCAGACCAATTTACCAACTGAGATGTAGTCTTAACCAGACACTTTTGCAGCCTGAATAAATAGTAGAAATCGGCCTAAAAAGAATGTAGCTGGCCAGGGGAGATGGCCGGACAGAGGGTCCATTTGTCTGCATACTAGATTGCCTGCAAGAGTCTGATCGAGACTACATCTGCTTAGAGCTCACCCCGACTCGCTCCAGCAGGTGGGGACGTCTTTAGACCCGGTAATGACGTCCCGTCAGCACCAAAGGGACCGTAACTCAATTCTCAGTTGTTGTTTTTTTACCATACTGCCATTCGTACAAAATGAGCTCAGGGAATATGTGTCGCATGTTGCAAAAAAAAAAGGATTGGAAAAAGATACTTATGTTATAGAATGCCGAAATCAATTCAGGACTAGAGGAAAATGTGCGTGAAGAAATGAAAATGAAGAGTCTATATTTTTATCGCCATACCATACGCTGTGTGTTTAGTAATTTCTTCAATCTTTATGACCACGTACATTTCATAATAAAGGAAACTTTTCCTTTGCCAAACTTTTTTTTATTCGCACGCGCGCATCAGTTTTGGGGTTCCCAGAGGATGTCATCCATATAATCAAATCCACCTGGCCTAATGACGAGCCGTCAGCACCAAAGGAACGCCGTAACTCAATTCTCCCCACCTCACCTCCCCCCGGACCGCCAGACTTCAACAGGATGGATATCAAACACAGACTCGCGGCAGGTTTAACCACTCAAACTACCCTCCCGGAAAAACTAGCGCTCAATGAAGGAAATGAAGGATTTGCGGATAAAAAGTTTTAATCGCGGATGCTTGTAAAGTCCAAAGGAGAAGCGAGCTATGCTGATTAAGATTTTTTAAAAATCATGTTTATAGAAATGTATTAGTAAACAGTTTTTAGATCTCATTTCGTAAATCTATTTGCATATTGAGAGCGAGTGAGTTATAGTATAGTTTGCTCACGGAGTTAAAATCATTGAACCTCCTTGGTTTGCTATATAAAAATGAATTGTTTTCAAGTTTGACGCGTTATTCGCAATCGTGTAACGAAATGACAAATGGAACCAAAGGAATGTAGGTAAGAATCTAGACAACACAATGCTAATAAGGATGAAGAGTTGAATGGGGGAAGGGGGAGACAAAAGTAACAAAACAGGCTAAGAAAGAACAGCATAATCGTTAAAATTTACACTTGCAGGAACCGCATGAATAAAAAAAAAATCATAACCCCGCCCTTGCAGTACCCAGAGTTCAGTTCGCGTGACTCCTCCCATCTTGTTTACAGGTTATTGACCCTGATGCAGCAGGTTTGGACTGGTTTATTACATCTTTAGGGGTGTTTATAGGTTTTTTGTAATAAAAGTATTCATGTGATTGAAGGATGGGGTTGGATTTCCACTAGGCGGTGATCCATGAGCGATAAAAACTGGATTTGTCTGACCTTTCATTTCATACCTTTTTCTTTTGATAGAAACAACTGTCTGGGCAGAACCAGTCGAGTTTTACCGAGTGGTGTTTATGTGAGAAAGCTCCAAAAAGTACTGAACTAACAGAACAACACACAATCCAGTTAAACAATACTCATAGTAAAGTCAAACTCTACGAGCATAAATTACGGAAATAATTTCCTGACGTTTCGAGTGACATACATCACTCTCCTTCACTAATGAACCATCAGAACTCATCTATTGTCTTGTGTGACAGCGTAGGTTAATTTCGTTGTACCCATGTATTTGTCTGTATGTCTTCATGTAGTTTTAGACCTTACGAAAGTCGCCATACTTTTGTTGTGTCAATAAAGTTCTGTCATATCTGTGAGTGACAGGAAAAATTCCCGACTGTCAATGAGTCGACAGTAACGTTCCCTGAACCCCGGCCATTGTTTGTTGTTCCAGAAGGACCGCTAATCCAGCACTAATCCGCCTTAAGCCGATTAACCCGATCCGCGCCACGTCACAGACCGCCGGATTACGTCAGATTTCAGCGGTCTGGGACCTGGTGGGGATCCCAATTGTTTAATCTCCGAGCAGCTAATCTTCTGGTTCAATGAAAATATTAAATATGAATTTTACTTTGTTGACTTGTGCCACTTGTGATTAAGGGAGATACATTGTTACAGACTAGAACTACTAAGAAAAAATCATATTCAGTTGCTTGAGTAACTGATTTTTGGCGTATCGTATTACCTGGATGTCTAACCTTCATCGAAGTACTAAGACAAAGTTCACCAATCTGGTACACAGAACGATACTTTCATTAATATATTGTTGTCGTGTCCAACTCTTATATCTGCCTACTAAGGTCAATTTCTGTATAGCTCATTCCAAGAGCGAGACCAAATCATCAATACATTACCATATTGTAACCCATGCATTGTGATTGATAGTAGCTTGTAGTAGTAATTGTAAGATAGTTTACTTTCGTAGTATTGTTGTCTTACTGACACACATTGTACCATGTACGATTGCCGAGCAAGAAAGTTCATCCATTCATTCTGGTGGCTGTACCGAAGACAGTACCAAATTGGCCAGGCTGGCAGTGGATATGCAGAAAAGAACTTTTCAACTCAGACTGAATTGAATCATCTTACAGATGTACCCTATAGGGTGCTATAGTAGAGACTGTCCTATTCGTACAATAACGGAGCTTTCTTGGTACAGCACCGTTTAGCCATAGCCGAGGCTGTAGGGTGATACAAGTTAGGATATGCCAACTGCCAATATAGACAAAGTTGGATACCACCACAAACGTTAACGCTATGTTGTTTTGTTTGTTTGTTTTTGTTATGTTATTACTTACATGAAGAAGCCGAGGTAATGGTATATGTGTTGTTTGTCCGTCGTTCTCGACGATGACCAGTATGAAGTGACATCAACTTTTGTGTGTCCGACTGTGGCTCACCAGTATATGTGATATTTAGCATCTGCCACGACTGGAACTCTCGAGTGTAATCACCCACTTGTCTTACAAATGGATAATATCATTCGGCAACATTGCCATTTAATCAGTAAGTGATCGGCCAGGGGATAGGGTATGTTTAACTGCACGGGCAAATTCTTCTCCCTACACTATAGCCAGCGTAGTTAGTCTGATAGATAAAGGAACCCTGTTCCCCTGCCCGGACTCAGCTAGCCTCTACCAGGCTTCGGGAGGCGGCTGGAAAGAGTGGAATTCGGCCAAATAGAGAGATGACAATCCAGGGGAGTTTGTTTGGGTGCGGCAAACTGTACTCTCCAGCAGACCAACTCCCCCGACATGTTATCTCTCTATTTGGCCGATTTCTACTCTTTCCAGCCGCCTCCCGAAGCCTGGTAGAGGCTAGGACCCCGGCGCCAGTCCTGGTCCTCCCGGCGCGTGCGGTCTGCCCTCCCCATCAGTTCCACCAGGATTAGAGAAATCGTACAAAACACAGATTACCGTTACCATAGTAACGGCAGAGCAGGGGGCGGGGTATGTGGTGCTCGAACCTTCCTTTTTGTGTTAGTCTCTGTTTGGCCGTTTTCTCGTGTCATCCTGAAGAGGGTTAATGAAAATGGAACTGGATTCTCGGTTGTCCCGCTTGTTAGAAAGGCATTCCGGCGTCCAAAGTCTTGGGAGTCAAACTATAATACATGTCTGGAACCAAAATCAACAAATCTACGGAAACTAACCAGGATGGTACCCAGGCTACGACCGGGCTACTTGCATAAACCAAAATTAACAATTGATATCAAGAATATAACACATGTAGGCATGGTTAGATTCTAAAAATTGTTGTGTTTTCTTCTCTTTTATATCGTACTTTTCGTTCCTAAAATTTTGAAATTTACTTGAATTGAAAGTTACGTTCCATCAGACTCTTTTGAAGGCTGAACAAATAGTAGAGATTGTCCTAAAAAAGAATGTAGCTGGCCAGGGGAGTTAGCCGGTCACAGAGGATCCAGTTTGCCTTTAGAATCCCTATGGCTCCCTACAACTCCCCTTGCCAGCTACAATCTTCTTAGGCCAATTTCTACTATTTTTCAGCCTGCAGAAGAGTCTAGTGGAGAATATAGAAATGTGACCTCAGCATAATCCTGGCATTTCCCGGACCCGGCGGAGCGGACTGCGGCAGAACCCGCCCCTCTCGTTACCCGCCTGCTGACCTGAAAGGACCCGATTGTCTGCAGGGCGCTTCTGCCCGGAGACGTGAACAGCAGAGAGGCCGTGTAGATGTAGCCTCTAACAGGCTTCATCAGGCTATCATTACCTCTACCAGGACCTAATAGGCTCCAATATCAACTGCCAGGCTATCATAACCTTTACCAGGGTCCACTTGGCCCCATATAGCCTCCAACAGGCCGCCATAGCCCCGAAAAGGCCCTACCTGCCCCCCCCCCCCCCATAGCCTCTACCAGACTTACATAGCCTCTAATGTAGGATCACAAAGACTCTATCAGGCTCACATAACTTTTAACAGGCTCCAATAGCCTCGATATCTTCCAGGCTAACAGACTCCACACGTTGCTAAAAAGATATGAAAAGTTAGCCAAATAGACTGACTGTTATGTCAAAAAAGGTAGCCAGCCCCTGAAGTACAACCTCGGGACTGCATGTTGACTGCCACATCATTCAGTCTGTTTGTCAAATTTATACTATTCTCCAGCAACGCATTGGAGAGATTAATACAAATAGACTGAGTGAATTCAGCGGAAAAAATGAAGTAGGTTTTGTTTGTCCTCAATCCTCAATAGCAGGCCTTACAAAACAGGTAATTCAAAGCAGTTGCTTGAGTTTACTCGAGCTGTTACATGTAAAAGAACAACATTTTTATACCTCCCTCAATACGTTAAGCTAGACACCTTTGTTCTGTCTTGACTGTTACTTGTTCGTTTGCAATTATCTTTCGCCTTCGGGCAGGAATTTGCCCAGAGAGAACACCAACTCGCCCTGACAGACAGACGACACTTTGAGAGCCGGAATCCAAGATGGCGTCGTTTCCCCGCCCCGGCCATCAGCGGTGGATTATTGGCCTTGTGCGGGGCGATAGTGGCAATAATGTGGCGATAATACCCGGTTTGTTCGGCTGATGGCCACAATCGCGCCCTGATTTGCATACTTGTGGCGATTTGCGTGAGCCCATTATCCCGCCGTGCCGGAGGCGGGGAGAGTTCAGAGCGTGCAAATGCCAGATTAAGGAACTGTTAATTAACCTTTCTGCCGCTAATTGCGCTAATTACAGGGGATGTGCTGAGGGAGTTCAGGGGGGGGGGCTGATATACAGCATAAAAAAACACAACCTGAAACAAAGTTAGTTTAGGGGAGTTTCTTGCTGACATTTTGTCGTAATGAAAAGTAGATATCAACTTCATTTTGCTGCAGACATATATTCACCATTAGTACTTTTATTTTGTTGAACCTTTTTTGAGTCATATGAATTGCTAATATTCTGGCATGGACTGGCAAAGTCTAGGTCTATACTAGTAATAAATTTTTAAAGGGAGTAATAAATTGTAGGAATAAATTGTACAAAAACAAAGATCTTCCTTTTGCCCTGGTCGGTAAAGACCTACGGAGGGTCATTGTGTTCCCATAATGAACGAAACGAACTGAACTGAAGAGTAGTTTTCCAAGGAAACTTAAGTACCCCCCTTTAATTTTTAGTCCCCTCCGCGTCATTTTTTTGTCCTGAACAGCTCACAGGATGATTGACATCCCTGCAGACGACACAGGGGAGTTGGTTTCGCGCCGTTCTGTGGGAACCGCTGCGTTGTCAGGCTGTGTCTGTGGTTCTCTCCGCTCATCCGATTAAACAAACCCGTCCGGGAAAACTTCATTATTCATCGAGTCCTCAAACCGTGAAATCAGAGAGGAAAGTTTAGTTGTGTCGTTTGCATGGTGTGGAGCGGAATCCACTTGAGTTGGATCAAAGGTCGCATTTAAAACCGAACACTCGATCCAATCTATTTAGTACGTAATTGTTTAGGCATTAGATCTTGTGTGCTGTTTCCTAACATTGCCTTTTGAACGAAAACAATTGTAACAATCAACTAATAAAACTAAAATAGCGAGAACGGATAGAAATGAACACATTTGCAATGACATTGTCTAAACGCAGATACCCATATAACATCTTTTTAGTTTTGTGTTTCGAAAAAGATGTGATATTTACATTTCAATAAATTTGGTTTCGAGGAATCAAACAATAACATAGCTCTGTCTTCCTAAAATGAGTAAACGTTTAAAGCACTGTAGCCAATGAGAGTCCCATACTCCTTGTTAATCATGTAATTCAATTTAACTTCAGAGTTCGCCCTTCAATGGGTTTAGAGAAGATCCCAAAATCCGCCTCCAAACTTCTAACAAAAGACAACCGCTCGTCCGCAACACGCTTCGCGAGAATTACCGATAATCGCCGAGATTTGCCGATAATCGCCGAGATTTGCCGATAATATCCTGGAAACGGTCCGGAGTCGGTGGGGAATGCCGGGAGTTTTTGTTAGAACCGGCGACAAAGCTTCGCGCCTGGTTATCTGTGTGCTCGGATAGAATAGCGACTCATCGTGTTCTTAGATAATTAGATATATGGTCTCTGCATGACTGAAAGGATTGTGTATATTGGTCAAAGTAGAGGAAACATTTTGTCAACAAGCTTGGCTGGTGATTGGAGTCTATATCATTCAGCCTCAACTTAAAAATTGTACTTTAATGGCCAGCCATCTCCTCTGAACACTTTTTCCAATAACTAACGGTAGTATCCATAGTTTTTTATCAGTCTTCTTTCTTTGAGTTATGCTGTATTAATGTGAAATGGAATTTGAAAAGATAATAGCATCCAGGTAGAGACTATTAGCGACTAAACACAGGTCGCCGTAAACAACCAGTTTTAATGTACTCATAAACACCAGTGTCAAACATGTTTTAGTTCATGAGGGACAAATGACACCCGTGGCTGCACTAACAGAAAATTGAATGCATACACAGAACCAATAGTCTTGTCGGCATGGTGGCCTTGAAAAGGTGTACTAAGGTCCACCTGTTCCACAATGCCTTCCGTGTATGTGGAAAAATTGTAATAAATAAACCGTAGTCGTTAAAACCGTGAGTGTATCACGTATGTAGCAGTATCATGAGTATGTTTGCTACATGTCTGTCCTGCGTGATTCCCCCCACCTTACCTTACCTCACCGGTCTGTCTGTCTGTGTACGTAATAACACAGGTGTGCAGTTACCTGTCCTGACCCCTGACCCCAACCCTTGCAAGGATTGACAACAACTTGTTTAAAGTCGCAATTAAAATTCCGGAGTAATTCCGGCGACAATGGGCGTCTATCGGCGCATCTCTGACCGCCTCGGGCCACGGTGTTAAGCCGACAACAGCCGCATTGTGCTGGGGGTTTGCCGGGAGGGTTTACCTCTACTAGGCTCTTATAGCCTCTAACAGGCCTCCATAGACTCTACCAGGCTTCTATAGCCTCTACCAGGCTTCAGTAGCCTCTACCAGGCTTCCATGGTTTCTACCAGGCTCCCATAGCCTCTACCAGGCTTCCATAGCCTCTGCCAGTCTCCCATAGCCTCCACCAGGCTCCCATAGCCTCTACCAGCCTACAGTAGCCTCTACCAGGCTTCCATAGCCTCTACCAGGCTCACATAGCCACTACCAGGCTCACATAGCCTCCAACATTCTTCAATAGCCTATAACAGGCTCACATAGTCTCTAACAGGCCCCCATAGCACTCGGGTCACGGTTTCAAGTTGACAACAGCCGCATTGTGCGGCCGTTTTCACTGTATGAAAAACCACGTTTCCAAGAGTTTCCATACCCGCACACGCCCGTGAAATTCGCCGTGTCCTGGTCGCGTCCATGCATTTCCGGGCTCCGCGTGTACGGCCCCGGATATTTCCTTACACTCCCGGATTCGTGCTTGCCGTGCACGTGCACGGAAATTTACGCCCCGCACACTTGGCGTGTGCTGGGGAGCGGCTAACAATAAGGGGTAATTAGGTACTGCGTGTATTCATGTTTCAGGTGATAATTACTTGAACCAAAGTTGCCAGTACTTTAATCTAAGCAAATTAGAATGATCAAGGATTGTTAGTACAACATTTGAACCTATGCGTCCTTGGCTTGATTTATCATGATGTCGTCCATACGACAAAGCACATTTGAGCGTAGGGCGCCCCGACGCTGGGGTTATATAACCTACTCGGTCAAAATGACCTAAATCTACACTCCGGTCTAAATCTGAATTTTTTATTTTGCAAATAATAGTTTATCCGTAAGTTTCATTACCATGATGTAATCAAACGCTTGACTAAAGGGGTTTGAACTAACGTGACCTGATCAGTTTGTTATGATTTTTAGGTACATGTATGGGTAATAATATGCAAGCTTTACATTGTAGTGCGGTCGATGACTCGATGTGTATTGTGATGTGTCTGACATGGCGTCAATTTATGTGAATAGCCTTTGTGTAAACAAAGGGAGAACTCACAGCGTCCCCACGCCTGATAAAATACTGAAATCCAGCAAAACAAGTCAACTCTCATGACATTAATTGTGGATTTTGGATACATTTACAAAGACTTGAAAGAGTAAGGTTATGTTGGAGTTAAAGTGCGGTTTTATTTCACTCAGTGAGCGACAAGTTGTGTAATTCTAGAACGAATAAAGCCATGTAATCATGACGAATTAGAATTATGAAGATCATTTGTCTGCCTTGAAATATATACATTCACACAATCAGAAACATCCTATCATCGAAGTGTTCAGACTGCACAGGCGATTTAACTCAAAACCTATAATATAAAAAGTTGTAGTATTGAACGCGATCACGTGATTATATGATTGACGACCAATCCTATCTCGCTCTCGCCGGGACCAGCCAATAAGAGACGCGATGCTTTGTTTTGGTGGGTCGTTTGAATCTTGCTTTGTCACAACGACGGTTTGCTTTTTCAAAACACGTTTGTCTCGGCTTGCAAAGATTACTAGTATGTTCCTGAACTAAAATGGCGTCAAACATTCCGTTCTGTTACTTCGTTTTCACAACGGAAGAAATGACTCTACTACATGGGCCGACAATTTGCCGATTGAAAGGACAACACCGCAACGAACCAGGAAACCGACAGGAGGAAGGGTAAGCTAAAACAAGGATACTATTATATATACGGCACTATCGTTACATATATCTTAAACATGTTGTTTAAAAACCTTGGCTAAGTTGTGCCACTACGGCAGAAATATTTATTTTGGCAAGAAGTGTACACTATTTTTTTACTGATTAATAACATAATTTATTATTTCTACTTAGAAGTACATCGATATAGTTTGTATGTTGCTCAGAACATATGTATTTTTTTCAGGCGCGGATTTGGGATACTATGAGACGATTTGAAGAAACTTTATCTCTCAGCTCAGAAAAGAAAGAAAGAAAGAAAAGCGACTGCAGTCACACAGAAGAGGGTGAGTCTATGCAAATGTATATCTTTGCATACGAAAGCCGACAAAGCTTTTGACAATTTGAATTGTTTTCATTACCGAGGGAAATGTTGTGTTTGTATTGTTCCCATGATTACAATGAAAAGAAACAAGTAGACGTTGATGCTTGACGAATGGAGCCTTTTCATCTGGACAAAATTGTTGCTGTCTGACGTTAAAAACATTCGTTAAAAAATGATAAATGACTTCTCCTCGAAATGTGTCCATACAGACGTCCGCATCTTTGCCAGGCTTGTTTACAAAACGTCTTGTACATGTACACGTAACTTCAAATGAAATTCAAAAATGCCTTCGACTTTTGACTAATTTTCGTTTTTCCATGTCCTGCAGGCCAGGCTGGAGGCAAACAGGCAGACTGCACACCCAGGCTCAGATCTAAAGGCGAGGGTGCTGTGTTAAAGCGCCCGGCAGGCTCCGACGACCCAGGCCGGCCCCGCTGCACTCCCGCCCGGGGTACCGGTGCACCCCGCGCCCAGCACGCCGCTCCGGCCTGACTGCGATCACAACCGACACCATCACCACGCCATCCCGCAGACAGACAGGGGGCAGCTTGTCCTTCCAGGATGAAAACGTTTCGCTATGGTCCCCTGAAGCAAGGGTGGGGGGTCATACCTCCTGGCCTGAAATCTACAACTAAGCCTCATTTTGTAGAGGCGACAACGCAAACTTTACGAAACCGACAGCTTGTCTTTAACGACATTGTAAATTGAATACGTGTTCATGTAATTAATTTCTGAGCAAATGATCTTTTTTGGAATGACGTGATATTGTTTTCTGCCAAGCCTCATTTAACTTCATGTTAGGTCTGCAATTATGTTTTTGCTACACGTACATGTTTTTTGAGAACTTTGTTTGAGGCCTTCTTTGTTTATTGAAAATTTAGTCTTTTGACTGTTTGTGTAAGCGCCATTCACTTTCATAATCTGAGGGCTATTTAACCTGATGTCAGTATTAGTTACTTTTTGACATTTTTTGCTATAAAATGGACTTCTATTTGGAGGTGACTGTGAGGAGATGTGATGTTAGTTTACTTTTTAAAGTTAGAGAAATCTGTTAATTACTAGTAATTTCTGAGTTTACACCGGGTCCAACGATTTTAAAAGTCTACTCCCTGGAAGGCTAGTTCGGGAAAAAGCTATTGTTTCTATGTTTCGGCTACACATTTTTGTAAAGTACCAGGTTACATTATTATATAGTGTTAGCATAGTGCATAACGTGTATACACTATGCATAGAGCGTTATTTTTGTCAGTCTGTAAATGGCGATCCTGTTTATACCAATAAAACGATGAATGAAGTATAAACATGTATTACTTTTTTTATGAATGAAATGTGTTCCTAAAACATCGAAATGTGTCCCGGGAGCGGGGGAAGCGATTTCTCGGGAGCCGGGCAGCGAAGCCCCGGGAGCGGGAAGGGGGGTCCCCGTAGTGGGTGCAGTGGGGTCCCGAGAACGGGAACAGCAGGGCCCCGGGAATGGGAGCAACCGGTCCCGGGAACGGGAGCAACCGGTCCCGAGAGCGGGAGCAACCGGTCCCGAGAGCGGGGGGGGTGGGATTGGGGGAGGTGTAGTACCGGCATGTCCGACCCGTACACGGCGAATTTCCGCTGCCGTGTGGAAAATAATTAGGTGATAATTGCCGCTAAATTATGCATATTCCAGCAACGCACGGAGCGGTGCACGGCCATTTCCTGCCGTGTACGGGGATGTACAGGGATCGTGTCCGGGCATATAACGTCCAGTACACGACCTGCACACAAAAAGTGGTTCATTTCCGGGAGTGTACAGGACATGTACGGGACTGGACACGTTTCGTGTGCAGGTTGGAAACCCCCGGGTTCTACCGGAAACCTAAAATATCCGGGAAAGTGTGCAGCAATTTCTCACACGGAAACTAGGGATTTTGAGCGGTGTTTGCCGGGAAGATCTACCTGTGACGGGCTCCCATAGCCTTTGCTATACCAGACTCCTATAGCCTCTAACAGGCTTTCATAGCCTTTAACAGGCTCCCATAAATAACCCCGGGCGCCAGCTTTAAGGCGACAACAGCCGCACTGTGCGGCCCGTTTGCCGGGAGGTAGATCCCCCCGCCAGCGCCCGAACTCACGGTCATGTCACGGGGATTTACGCGCACACCTGTACGTGAAGAAAAATACCTCTGTGCGGAAAAATAAAAACCGCACTCGCTTAAAAATCCACCAAGATGTCCCAGGTACAGGTGCGGAACTTTTTTTGTTTATAATTTATCAATATGTATCTCTCTATCTATTTATCTACCTGCCCATCTATTTTATTTATCAAATTTTCCATCTATCTATCTATAGAATTTTTCTATCTATTGATATATAGAGGTAAATGTGTGCATGTATGTGAGTGAGTGTATGTGTGTGTGTTCAAGTGTGTGTGTGTGTGTGTTTGTGTGTGGAGAGAGAAAGATTTTGAGAAAGAGTGAGAGAGATTGAAAAATACTATACTAATATACAAATATTGGTTTGGTTTGGTTTATATGAGCATTTTGCTCTACTATATACATCTACATTATTGTATAAACTGCAGATAGGTCTGACTACGTTAAGACTAACACCGTGAGGTACTGTAACAGTAGCCAGCACGTGTCTCTATCTGTGTATTACTAACCTAACCTGTGCAGATGGCCGGGGGACAGACCCAAAAGACGATCGGTGTAATTAAGACGTGGGGAGGCGACTACGGCGGTGGTCTTATAGACAGTTCTGTTCAGTTTGTCCTCCCAAGAGGTGCTACTCATGACATCTCTCCAGACATCACTGACCAGGTGACTCTTTACACTCTAAGTGACCGGACATTTTTGTTTCTTCATAATTAGCGATAAGCATCAGATTGTGTTCTGCTATCTACTTTAATGATATATGAACATATTATAGGTACTATCTAAAACCATTTTCAGTGGACTAAATGATTGGACGCAATCTAACACTACCAAATTTAAAATCGAAGGACCTCTTCGTTTCATTTTACTTCTTTACTTTTAAGGCTTTAACAGCATGGGCTAGAATAAGTCTCTACCTTCTTTTTTTCAAATTATCAATTGCAATAAAAGAAATATATCACTATAACGCACGAGTTATCATTATTCATGTACATTCGCATTAGAAGAAAAATTGTGGTAGAACCACGCAAAATGGCAGCATCAGACGAATGTACGAATAAAGAATATGAAAGTTTGGGCACAAAGTCAATGAAACGTCAGGGTCCATTGTTAGACTATTATAGGGTTGATGTGTTGTTTGAGTAAACAATGTAGTACCCTACCGAAGGGAGATGAGCGCAAGTATGAACGCAGGCGGCCATTTACAGACTTATTCCCGACTAGTGAAGCGCAGAAAAGCTCAGAACGGGATAAAACCGAGCATAAAAACGCCCCGCCCAGTCACTGACCGCACTGAATAGTGTTTTAACTGCGAAATTATACAAACCAATTGGTGAAGAGTTTGTCATCTTTGTCCAAGCTGTCAAATCGTCATTGCAAACCCAAACATACTTATATATAGAGTTAAACGTTCTTTTGCACACTAGTTAAATATACAGACGTAGTGCACCCAAGTTGGTTAAACCTACATTGTCGCCACCACTCAACATATAAACAAGAACAGATGCGAACAGAAAATTAACTTAAATTAATGTACAGCTGTTACATAACATATAGTCATTTCAGAATTAAAAGATTGACTGTTACAGTTAACACGTTTACTCCTAATGTCTTTTACGTGCAATAATGATAGAGACAATCTCCTATGCATCAAAATAAAAAGCATGATACATCGAAAACACCTGTAAAGTACTGTGCAGAGGAGAACATCTGTTGACATAAGCTACTCATCCCAGAAGGTAACTTACAATGAATACAAAACAAGAAGCCATAGGTGACAATCCTCCGTGAAGTTTTATATATTTCAACAAAATCCCAAGCGTCAACGCCAGACCTACTGTGCAGACATTATAATTTCACTGTGGGGTCAATATTCATTGTGGGGTCGTCTGGCGGGTTCGAGTCCTGACATGCCACCGATCTTGTGCCCTTGGGAAAGGCACTTTACACGACTTTCCTCACTTCGCTCAGGTGTAAATGAGTATTGTCCTGTCATGTATTTGTCCCCTGTGTTGGTGGCGGCATTAATATAAGTTGAAAAAACTTGAGTGTGTCGTCACCACGTCTGGTGATTACATGTTGGAATAAAAAAAAATGAGGGCGCGTCACAAGCATAAAACATACAAAGAGCTAAATCCATTACTGCTCCCAGGGCGTGTAAAGATACTGTGCTTCAAGTTCGAAGTTCATTTTAATGAGGGTCTGCATGGGGGGTCCTGGCAACGGTTAACGGTAAATTCAGCAGGGCCGATAACGCTTAACGGTAAATTCAGGACGGTCGGCAACGCTTAACGGTAAATTGACAGGCTTTTTTTCGAGCTGCACTGGATTTGGTATCTCGCTTTGTGAGAAAAGGTGATCACAGACAAAATTACGTATACCTTACATGTAATGAAGCATGCATTAAAGATATGTGTTCCCTGTGTTTCCCACCTGCCCTGGTCCCCGAGTGCGTCCACAAATACCGGGGTGTCCGAGACTCCGAGTCAACGTCGGCCAGCTTGCATTTTTTCAGTCTGGCCAGTTTTACCGATAGATTTTTACCGATGGAGTCGAGCGCCAAAGGCGCGAGCAATGTAGGGGGGTCCGGGGCATTCTCCCCCGGGAAATTTTGTATTTTTAAACCTTCAATGACGCATTTTCCTGCACTTTGAAAGGCAAAATTAGGCGTAACGAAGAATTATTCATTAACGCTTAACGCTGAATTTAGGATGACAAATAACGTTTTACGTTGAATTAAAAGACCCCATAACGCTTCACGATGAATATACTGATAACGCTTAACGTTGAATTAGAGCGGGCCGGCAACGATTAACGGTGAATTAAAATAGCCCATAACGGTTAACGAAAAAGGGCATGCAGACCCTCTTTAATTACACACACACAATCATTGCATTCACATAAAGATCGGACTATCATGGTCGTGTCTAGTAACAAAGACAGCCAACAGCCCCACCGTCTTACTGTGCCTGTACCTAATTAAGCGCGCCTGGAACAGGCCAGCAACAGTTGCGGTAAGCACCGCGAGTGTTACTACCGCCGGCCAGATAACCAGGATATCTGCTTACAGAACCTCTGCTACCAGACAACTGCCTAAACCTACGGCCTATTCCACAGGATTGTAAAAGTAGGGATGTTTCGAGAATATGCATTTACTCCAATATCAAAACAGCTATGGTAAAAATAAAAAGACGTGCATCATCCCGGACATAATGCAACACCACATGCGAAATTACACAGAAATGCGACGTACGGAAGAATGGGTTTTGGCTGCGAACATCTTCAAAAAAACTTGGCATCTCTTAACCATGGGCAAAAACATCTGGAACCACTTATAAAAACCACCCCGTATCTGCATGAACTTTTACCCCCCCCCACTGCTATTCCAAACAACGCGTTTTTCTGGACCATTCCAATTCGCCTCGTAATTGTAGGGGTGCGTCTGCGATATTACATTGACCGCAAAAGCAGCAACGGCAAAAATACACATTCGTGCATCAACACGGGCATGCCCGCAGACGGCGTATAAAATTGCGTGCCGATTACACAAAGAGAACCCAGTGTTTTGACTGCGAACATGAAAAATCAGCCGATTACAACACTCCGTCCGGAGGTCCTGACCTCCTTCACGGAGTAATGATGATGAAGAATGAAACAGTATTACAGATTGATGTTGAAAGCGCAAGATTATCTAATGGGCATGCCACACGCAAACTTGAAGAAAAAGTCAGATGTTAAAAGCGTTTCATAGTGACTAATGCTGAGGTCACAATTCCAAACTGGGGCCCGGCCGGGCAGTCTTGTGGAACGAAAGGATTATATAGAAGACAACAAAGCACAAAAAAGTTGAAAAAATCAATAAAGGAATCTATATTTGCGTATATTATTGATATGAATCGTCGAAATAGCCCGGCCGGGCCCCGGTTTGGAAATGTGACCTCAGCATTACTCGGTGAAACATCTGTTGAGTTACTCACCCCAGGAAGAGACGGGCTCGCCTGTGCGTGTGCCGGTCTGTCTGTCGGAAACAGCCCCCGTCCGGCCCAGGCGGATTTATAAAACCTCGGGCAGGCGCGTGGGGTGTACAGTACCGCCCGCCGGTACCTCGCGGGGGAGGCCCGGGGGACCTGTTCTCGCTCCCGAAGCGCTTTTAATTAGGCGCGGGTAAGTAATTGGGCGGGAGCGATTAGAGCAGTTGTCCGTCAAACTTACGGAGCGTGATGGAAACTGGCTTTTAACGAGCTGCTGGACAGCAGAAAAACAAAAATAGTGGTCATCACTGTACATGTATATCAACAAACGAGTCGATATGTTATCAGCCCTAAATATTATCATGCCATGTGACATAAATAACAACTTAATGTTCGAATATTCTCAGGGGTAAGACCTGTAAATATTTTATGCGGTTTTAACTTTATTTTACAGACATAAGCAAAGGTATAACAGCTGCAGATAAACAACATTGGACACCACTGTACATCAACGAACGAGTCGATATGTTATCATCCTTAATATATAACCTATATCCTTCCATTTGACATGGATAGTATTTAATATTTAGATATTCTCAGCGATAACTTACAGAGCATGATGGAAACTGGCTTTTAACGAGCTGCTGGACACCAGCAAAACAAAAATAGTGATTTTCTATCTACATTACCGGGCGAGTCGACATGTTATCAGCCTTAAACATATCCTGTTACAAATAACACTTTAGGCTCAAATATTCTGATGGATAATTCGTCTTTTCATTTGTTGTTAACACCTGTAAAATATTTGACGTCGTTTTCAACTTTACTCTACAGACATCAGCAAAAGTAAAACAGCAGTGAACGAGCTTTGCGATAGCAGCAAAACAACAGTGCACACGAATATCTAAAACGATTGTGAAGTCATGCCTCACCCAACGCCGTGATGGTACTTAAATCGATGTTAGTGTTTGAACATTACAAAGGCGGACGGAAGCCTTGTAGTGTCCTATTCAGCCTACATCAACTCTCACTCACTCACATCAACCCTAGTTACATGTAGTTGTTCGCAAATCTGCATTGTTCCAAACTGTCGTTTTCGTATGAAGGAACTTAAGAACAAATGAACGAGCAGAGTGACGGCTTTTTGAACGCCGTTATGATTTGATGGTACTTAAATCTATACTAGTGTTTGAACATTACAAAGGACGACCGAAGCCTTGTAGTGTTGACGGACGCCCTGCATCAACTTTATTTCAAATTGACAAACACAAACATCATTATCCACTTGTTCACAACTAGCAGAGTGGCGGTTTCCCTGTACTTACATACACTCAGTCATTTGTTCACAACGAGTGAAGGCTTTTCAACGCAGTAATTTCCTGGTACTTAAATCGATGTTAGTGTTTGAACATTACAAAGGAAGACCGAAGCCTTCTAGTGTCCTGTTTAGGCCTGGCACATGCCTTACATCAACCATAGTTGTTCTCTTGCAGTGTTGACGGACGCCCGACATCAACCCACGTTGTTCTCCACACGCGCGGATAAACCGGCGATAATGATGTCCGGTAAGGAGCAATTAGCGACCCCCCCCCCTCCCCGCCCCCGCGTAAAAACCACTCTTAATCGTCTCTAATCCGACCTGACATTGCCATGGCAACAGATGTGAAAGGAAGGACGCAGGAAGCTTCTGAAGAGGATGAGGACAGGTCTTAATTTGGCATCAAGGACGCGACTTTTCTTTTATTTCGCTTGCTCTTTAACATCAGGAGAAAGGTCCATCAATTAGCATTTACGCCTTGGTAATGTGTATACTGTTGTTCTGTCTATACCTCAACTACAAAAGCAACACTATCACAGCTATATGACACTTGACACTTGTTAATTTGGTATCAAGGACGCTCGCGAGTTTTTTTCTGCCTTTCGTTTCGCTTGCTCCTCAACAGAGGAAGAACTTAATTGCACAACAGTTGTACATGGTGCAATATATGGCAACGGCCATTAAACATAGTACTAACAGAAACGGGGATGGAATGTGGCTTATCATAATCAGGAGAAAGGTCCATCAATTAGCACTCATGTCTTGGTTACACGTGTTCTGTTGTCCTGCCTAGAGCTCAACAGCATATCAACAAAAGCAACACTATTACTGCATCATACCATGCCACTTGCCGAAAGTGGCATTGTTCAATATACAGGGCCGATTAGACTAGAATAGTGTTCTGTGATGAAGCAAACGTGGGTACCAAGGCTGGTCTGTCACACGGTGCAATCGTTGAGCAAAAAAAAAACTATTCATTCAACCTTCCATCTATTTACCGACCACACTGCCCGATTACAATGTATACAAATCAATTGGGCTTAACTACGTGTACATCACCGCATCACAAATCACTAGACTGTGATAAACTCAATGCAGTAAAAAAAACGTGTTTTATTTTTATTTAACGTTAATGGTCCGGCCGAATAGAGGACTTACGTTAAATACAGTATCGGCCTGAGCCAATTGCACAATCTGCAGGGTAACTGGGCGCGTATTTCCGCCGCGTTAGCACACTGTGGGGTAAGCATGTGCCTGCTTACAGTGGACATCCACACCATTAATAATTGTGATTTCAGACCACCTAACGGATGGTCGATTGCTTAATAAGATTGCTTCAAATTGCATGTTGTAAATTATCGGCTAAACCAACCACACTAAGATGTTCACTCATTGTATCATTGTATTTTAACAGTGGTTTAAGCATGTGCCTGCTGAAAGGGGGGTGGACATCCACACCATTAATTTCAAATTTACGTAGGTTATAGTCATAGCGCTAGTGCTGGCTTAATCATGTATATATGTTTATATGCAGAAGCGATTCCTTTGTACTTAACCCAGTGGTATTTTTGTACAATGAAGAGAGAAGAAATGGCAACTAACAGTAGATGATATGTAGTATATAGTATTGTTGTAATATATAGACTCCAAGCACTTAGCATTAAAATATAGCGTTCCAGTATACAATACTCATGTTTTTTTTTATCCTCTCGACCACATTCGGTCACATTTGTGCATTTAGCCCATCTGGGCAAGAACATGCAAAGATTCAATAAAGGTCTTCATTCACTAATACCAGTGATTTCAGACCACGTAATTGATGGTCGGTTGCTTAATAAGAGCAAATTGCATGTTGTAAATTATCGGCTAAACCAACCACACTAAGATGTTCACTCATTGTATCATTGTATTTTAACGCTGTGGGGTAAGCATGTGCCTGCTGAGAGGGGGGGGGTGGACATCCACACCATTAATTTCAAATTTACGTAGATTATAGCGCTATATTAGTGCTAGCTTAATCATGTTTATTTGTTTGCATACAGAAGCGAATCCTTTGTACTTAACCCAGTGGGGTATTTCGGCACAGTCAAGAAAGAAGAAAGGGCAGCTAACAGTAGATGATAGGTAGTGTATAATATTGTTATGATATATATAGACTCCTAGCACTTAGCATAAAATATAGCGTTTCAGTATACAATACTCATGCTTTTTATCCTCTCGACCACATTTGGTCACATTTGTGCATTTAGCCCATCTGGGCAAGAACATGCCAAGATTCAATAAAGGCCTTCATTTATTCATACCAGTGATTTCAGACCACTTAACTGACTGTTGAATAAGAACTAATGACATGTTGTCAATTTACGGCTAAACCAACCACGCTCAGATGTTCACTCTTTGTCTTATTGTATTATTTGTTGGGTACTTGATTGACCAAACATGAGTATATATACATTTGTAAGTAGCTAATCGTCCTGACGTTTATAAAATACAATTACAAACAGTAAAAAAAAGTACATTGAGTGATTCGTCAAATATTTCGACGCTCTCCGACCGCAGCCACTATCGGAAAGGAAGAATATTCGAGCGAAATAGCCCGTACGAATTTCACGTTTCATTTTTTTCTCCGAAGCATTGTCGTGAAAATAATACAATAGACAAAAAGTGGGTCTCCCTTCCTTTTCCTCTCTTTCAGTTTAAACTGTAACAGATAGAGGTCAGGAAGGAATAATTTTTCTTTAGAGATCATCATACGATGTAATGGAATCTACTAGGCCTTTCTAACGGCTTGACTATTTCGTGTTCACCCTGCCGGGGTATCCCACACTCCACTGAAGCCATGGCGATGCTACTCCAGGCCATTACCCGCCTCCATCCAACAGATATCGGACGGCATGTTGGGTAATGGGGAAATTGTTTTAGTTCTGCGGCTAATGGGCGCGGAACGGCCGGTCTGCAGACCGTGGATAACACGTTAATGTACATCGGTACCTGGTGCACAATGCCGTAATCGGTACCTCGCGAAGGTATAGGGGGTTCTTCTGCATCGCAAATGATGATTTTTCAAATCAAATTGTGGTATAGCGCTCATTGTAAAGGACTATGACTCTGTTTTGACGCATCGGACTTTTATGTTTACGGTATGTTGTCCACTCTTGTCTTACTGTATGTAACAATGTCATGTGTAATTTTGCTCCAGGCCCCTAGGAAAACAGCTAATGTAAGCTGAATGCGGCTACCCAGCCGTCTTATGATGAAATAAATAAATTAATTAATTAAAGATGTCTTGTACCTGGGACACAGGTGTAAACATGCATGTTTATAAGGGGAGGGGGCAAAATCTCAACATCAATTTTTTTTGACTGAAACTCGGTACACCGGTTTGTAGACCGTATATAACACGTTAATGTACATCAGTTCCTGGTGCATACTGCCGTAATGCAGCTGCCACTATGTATACGCTTAAGCACTGTGGAAAAATTCATAGTTAGTTTCAGTTTTAGTTTATTAATTTCAAACAAACTGTTTCTAATGCAACTAGACAAACCATCTGTCGAAAAACCTGTTTATTTTTTATTTCTACAATAACGGAAAAGTGGAGAGAAGTTGAATTTATATAACGATTTTTCTTTCTTTTCACTATTGTCTGTAATGTTTCATGTTATCATAGCCACGCATTTGTAGGAAATTCTTCTCCATGCAGTATTGCTTATCCACCCGTACAGACCTTTAGCATTGACAAACACATCATAATTTCCTCATATAGAATTGTTTATTACTTTCTATTTCTTCTATTTAATTACTAAAGTACTTTTCTCTATTTTCACATTTTGATTAGGTCTGTAATGTTCTATGTTATCATAGTCACTCATTTGTTGAGGAAATTCGTCCATGCAGTCTTGCTTAACCAACCATACAGACCTTTAGCATCGACAAACACAGCATAATTTCCTCATACAGAATTGTTTCTTATTACTTTCTATCTTTTCTATTTTATTACTAAATAACTTTTCTCTATTTTCACATTTTCATTATATCTGTTATATTTTATCTTATTATATTTTAGTCACTCATTTGTAGAGGAAATTCATCAATGCAGTTTTGCTTTGCCAACCATACAAGCCTTCAGCACTGACAAACACAGCATAATTTCCTTATATATAATCAAGGCTACTTTAACACGTCCGCATTGGATGAAAGTTGATGCCACGGCTGACTGCCTGCCCAGTGAATCTGCACGACTTTTATGAAGTATGATTGCCATTTCAGGCCTCACCAAACACGGAACCCTTCCCGTCTATCGGCGCAGACAGCCGAACATGACTTCCAGGAACCGGACAGGCTGCTATATATGGAAAGGCCTTGTCGGAGAAAATCCGGGAATGCAGATGCAAATCTAGCGTAAAAAGAATCCACTGGTTCAGAAAATTGAAAATTTCATAGGAAAATTTGTAAAGTCTCGATCTCAGCTGGGCGCGCATGGCTGGTGGAGCGTAAGCAGACATGTAAGGCACGTTTGCAGATAAAGTGCGATGGAATTGTTGGAAGTTAACGGAAAAACATTAACAATAAATACAGTACATTTTAACGTTATCCTTTCAATATTGCCTTTCCATATATGCCCTGTTGGATGTAAAGTAACATATTAAGAAAAGATAGTACGCATAGAATAGATTGTAGTAATAAACACGCGTTTGTACTTAAGATGGAAGGAAGAGAAAGAAAAAAATTACTGTCGGAATCGTTACATGACGGGACCTGTCCTTGGTGCTGAACATGGTATCCGTGGCAGCTTATCGCTTTTTCTTACCTCTGTACAAAAACAATTAGGCGTTTTCTTTTTTGCATTCTTATATATTGGATAGAGAGTGGTATTATATTGGCATCTAAGTCAGTAATTGTGTAGATTTATCATAATTATAACATCATATAATCATATATCAAATCATTATCATATAACAAAAGATTCTTCATGCAAATCGGATCAGTTAAAATAAGTGTTTTATTTTTTTTATTTATTTATTTATCTTAACAACGTATGGGTAGTCTCTTCAGCCCCGCGGGGCTGATTTCCAAGAGAGCCCATAATAAATAAACAAGAATATAATGCAAACAAGGATACAGAAAAGATAATATAACATAAATTAAATAAACATAAATTAAGCACAACAGTCGGTCGATGGTCTTTGGAGGGCCAGAGTTCAAATTCCGAGTAACTTAGGAAATGATACAAAATAGTAGTAATAATTGAAAATAAGAATGATGAATCATATAAACAAATCAAACAAATCAATAAACATAGTTAAATCAAGGTTGTCGAGATCGTCATTGGGTAGTCAGGTGTCAGATGGGTTCAGATCTTAGTCTGTCTTTAAAGGCTTTAAGTGTGAGTACTTGTTTCATAATTTGCCTACCACTGCGAATGGACATTATTCTGTTAAAAGATAAAGCTCACTTCCATCTTTTCCCTCGTAATAGTTGAGAGTTTATATTTTGGAACAGAAAACACTGCCATTGGCTACACTCAGGCATTGTAGCGAAATGTAACAAGATGTGCATTTGCTACTTGAATAGTTCCATCGCAACGGAAAGGAAAGCTTTAGTGCCGGAAAATCTGGAAATAGGAGTGAAAAAATTGCCCAATTGAATGACATGGAAATGCGATTCCGTGTAAGTGGGAGAGTTGCTGGTTAATGGATTTGAAGTGCGGGTTGGATACGGCTGGAGTACAGGCGGGAACATCGGCGGAAATGCGCGGAAAGGGTGCAGCAGGGCAGAGTGGTGTAACACAATAGGACAGACGGTTCCGGGAATGTTACGGAATGTTTCAGAGATGCCTTTTTTTTCATTGAACAACGTAGAAACGCACAGGACACAGTAACAAAATAGTAAGTAACAAATCAGCAAATGGGCAATATAAAAAATAACATTTAAAAAAGAGATCATAATGTTTTAATAAAGAATGTTTTTCTGTAGGCAGTTAACTACATTTAGTGAAGTGTAAACCGTTTTGAGTTAACGATGTAAGATAAGGTTCAGGTCATTGAGAGATGCATTGTTTAGCTGCTGGAAATATGGGCTGAACAACGTGGATTTAGAGGGGACTATGTGTGTTTTAAGTGCGGATATTAGTGGAAAATAAATTGTGTAGCAGTGACTGAATAGCAATTGTCTGTAGCCCAATAGGACAGACGGTTACGGAAATTTGAATGTTTCAGAGGTGCGTTTATTTGGCTCCCGGAAATGCGGGCTGAACAACATGGGTTTAGAAGTAATTGCGAATGTTTTAGGTGTGAATATTGGTGGAAAAGAGATAGTGTTTTTAATTTTTTTTAGAATGATTGTGATTTTTTTTACAACAAATATCTCGCGTTATTTTTTAAGTGCATTTCCAAAACGTTTTAATTTCTCTCCGATAACAAACAAATCAGAATGATGCTTCGTGGTGTCCCGTTAAAAAGGCGCACGCACAAGCCGGTAACATCATTACCTTCCATACTGCAGCAACTGATTAGATCCAGAGCCGCAAGGCGAGACACTACAACAACCCTCTCAGAAATACCAACATCTATTCTGTTCGCATTAATGATAACCTGACATTTCTCACAGGCCGCATAGAACGCCTATTCCTGCTCAGTCACTGTGCACAGATGCGAATCGGCGCCCATGAATGTTCAGCTAACTTCACTGGGAGGTGATTTGAGCATCATTGCCTGGTGACCGGGCAGGTACAATAGGAGAGCGGTTCTCCACTGACCGGCTATAACCATGTTTCACACCTTCTGATGTGTAATTATCACATTATTCATGGTCTCTGGGAGTCGGACGGAACCAATAACATTAACAAACCGCGGACTGAACAGTAAAACTTCAGTAACCTGACGGTATATCGCCTTCATACATCAAAAAACAGCCAGTATATTTCACTGTGTATCTGTTGTATGTTTCCTTTTTAAACGACAGTTTGCTACAAAGAAGCTTGTCGTCATCTAAAATCACAAGAACATATCATTGATAGCTTAAAACGATGGGTCGCTTTGGTCATAAAATGTCTTTTGCAGCGAAAACATTTCTGAACGGACTCGTTTTTTCCTCTGTGTATTTATTGAATGTTTCATTCTTAATTAATTTTGCAATTCATGCTTTTCATCATCTAAAATAATAATTAAGTATTACTGATATGTTAAGATAATGGACTGCTCTAACCATGTTTCACACCTCCTGATGTGTGATTATCACATCATTCATGGTCTCTGGGAGTCGGACGGAACCCATAACATTAACAAACCGCGGACTGAACATGCAAACTTCGGTAACCTCACAGTTCATCGCATTTATGCATCATAGACCTACCCGTTTAATTCACTGTGTATCTGTTGTAGTTTCGTTTTTAAACGACATTTTGCATGCTATAGACGCTGGTCATCTTCTTAATCACAAGAACGTATTATTGATAGCTTAAGATGATGCGTCGCTTTGGTCAAAGAATGTTTTTGCAACGAAAAAATTTATGACCATCCTCGCATATTTCTTCACGTATTTATCGAATGTTTCCTTTTCAATCCTTATTTTGCTATAGGTGATTGTCATCATCTAAAGTCATAATAGGTATTACTGATACATTAAAATGATGGATGGCGTCGGACAAAGAAATTTTTCACAGCAAATGGTTCGATAAGATTCCTCCCAATTACATGTATAATGTTAATGTATAATGTACTGGGAATAGTTAACACATTTTGTCATAATGATAATGCAAATGAAAACGATACCGATAAAAAATATGGATCAACAAGATTTAGATGAATAGATTTCAAGTAATTACGTTAAATGTATAATTCTGATGAATTTTGACTTAGTTGTATAGAGACAGACCTCAGGGTCATGGAGCGTGCAGATTGGACCAAGTTGTAAGGAGCCAGGAAACAGCCACTGGTCTGAGCATATTGGCATCTTTTCTAGTAAATGTGGTCTAAACAAACCATTTGAACTTCACACTATCTACAAAAATCCCAGCAGAGAAACAACAGAACCTGAGCCTAAATCTGTAGCCATTGCAACATCCAAACAAACCGTTGTGGACTTTGCATTTTTAATTGATATAGATACCTGAATCGTAAAGATAAATTCATGTTCCTTACATATTTAGATGTACAAATTTTAATTGATGTCACAGCAAGCTCCTACATTGGCTGTATCACTTACTAATAAGCAAAAAAGCCGAAAGCACCAGAGTATGTTAACCTTCTTCATGTACACTTTAAGTCTGATTGTCAACATCTGACATGTACTTAGCAAAGCAGAGCAAAAAAAAAGTTCTTTATTTAACAAAATAAACTTTTGATCAGATGTGGCTAAATCTACACAGCGGCGGCAAGTCTGTATCTAAGGCTTATCTGTTCCCACGGTGAATATTTTTTACTACAAATTTTATCGCACGGTATAAACTGAGGCCTGGAGGGGTGGGGATGGGATGGGGTCATCTCGGGTCATGGGCCAAATCTGACGTCGTTAAGATAACAGACTTTATGGAGGCCTCGGGTGATAATTATAATTTTATCAACTATAAACATCAGAATCTTATCATTTCTCCCACCAACGAAATCCTATGTATTAAAATTAGTATATCAAATATCAAATATGGGAATGAGTCATATTTGAAACTAACGCCTACTGACTTATCCACTGGTAAAATGACTAAAAACGAAATGAAACGCATGTCTCATTTTGCCTTACCGCATTATTCTTTGCTTTGCCAAGGACAAGAGCTTAGCCGCCTATCTACTGTGTCTTTCACACAGGTTAAAAAACAAAATAGCTATTTTCCCATCGATCTTTAATGACTTGTCTTTACCGTCACTAAATTCGGAGCTCGAGAAACAACAGCCACAACCGGAGAGTAACAGACTCATCTACAAGGGCGTGTTTCATTAGGGACAATCACAACCTTCTCAGTGATCTTATAATTTCCGAGCAGATTATCATGGGCAAGGGGGGGGGGTCTATGTTGGCCGCCTGTAACCATTGGCCACCTGTACTCGTAACTATATATATTATGCATTTTGGATATTGGCCAATTTGATACTGCCTTACAAATTTGATACAGTAGTCTTGCCAATTTGAAACTGTTTTGCCAATTTGGTACTGCACAGTAGCCACAAAAAGACCTGCTTGGAGATTATTGCCCTCCCAGCTGCGACCATAAACAGGCACATTGCTAACTTCACGAGCAAACCCCGTGCCGAAGAGAGGACCCAAACGACACCTCCACAGACGAATTTACGGCGTTTTAAACACCTTTTCTTCACGCCTTTGTGAGCGACTCTGCGCGTCAGGTGAGCAGAGGTCGGGACAACAATGTGTCTTTTCACAGTTTATGGAAAATGATAAAGTGACTAACGGACTGCCTCGGGCGCTCGGCTGGTCTGTGGCAGACAAACGCATATTCACAACCGGGCTATTTTGAAGCCTATTCAGCAGGCCAGACTTCAAATATATTCACTCCAATGACTTGTTGACTTGTCTATCTTCCATAATTGTAAGTCTTAGGGAACGTGTAGTATTCAATTTTAGGACTTTGTGTATCCATTAATCATTCAACCACCATCGATTTCTATCTAAAAACATGTGTGATACGGTTTATGTTATGAGGAAAGCCTGGATATGTTGATGCTTTACAAAGTTACCCCTTGTCAGATCACAAGGACTCAAATCAGAAAACGTTGCAACCTTTCTTCTAATCAAAATGTAGGACCGGGGACGCGGCCAAACAGTTTGTAGAAACGAAAAGTATGCTATACAAACAAAAGAGTTAAAAAAAACATTACCACATGAACGCTGTCTGTGTATATATACTATAGTTGTGATATGAATTGTATTTTTCGTTCACTCGGTTTAGAAATATGACCATGGCATTGTAGAAAACATCAAACTCTATCAGTATGATGTTTTCTGAACCAGTCACCCATCTTATCCCATTCATCAAGTTAGAGCTGGCAAGCACAGGTCTTCTCAGAAGTAACTCTAGCTGAATCACAGGTAATGATTTCGCTAGTTACATCTGACCATGGCCACTTTCTGTGAGCCTCCACCAACGTTGCCACTACGTACGGGAGCCAGTCCAACCCGTTTGCGGAGGCAATACAATAGCGCACGGACAGGAGCTGCTCCTGTAGTTAACAAAGCGGCACCATCTGCCGAGAGCTGTGCACCGGTCTCCCCGCGCCGGGGGTGCCGGCTCTGTCCGCTAACACTGCTAATGTCTAACCTGCTCCCTCGCGCCAGGGAGCTAGGCGGGGGGCCAGCCACTGCCACGGAGGGGGGCCAAGCACTGCCACGGAGCCCACTATTCTATCCACTAACACCGCTAATGGTCAACCTGCTCCCTCTGCCAAGCGGGGGGCTAAGGTTAGCATCTACCAGGCTTCGAGAGGCGGCTGGAAAGGGTAGAAAATGGCCAAATAGAGAGGTAACATGCCGAGAGAGTTGATCCGCGAGAAAGTACGGGTGCGGCAAAATATACTCTCCAGCGGACCAAACTTCTCGGCATGTTATATATCTATTTCATATTTGGCCAATTTCTACTCTTTCCAGTTGCTGGTAGAGGCTACCCCGGACCAGGCAGGGGGCCAGGCACTGCCACGGAGCCCACTATTCTATCTGCTAACACCGCTAATGGCCAACCTGATCCCCCGAGCCATGCAAGGAGCCCACCATCCTGTCCGCTAATACTATAGCCTGGTTACCAGTAGCCTCTACCAGGCTTCGGCAGGCGGCTGGAAAGACTGGAAAGCTGGAAAGAGATTTGCCAAATAGAGAGATGACATACCGGGGGAGTTGGTCCGCTAGAGAGTACATTTTGTCACATCCGTGGGTCGCAAAATGCACCCTCTTTGGCCGGCTAACTCCCCTGGTATACTGTTCCCTTAATTTTTGGCCAATTTCTACTATTTTTCAGCGATCCGCGGTGCCTGGAAAAAAACTAGGTTACCAGACAAACTTTAGCTCCAGAGTATATATCCTCTCCGCGAGCTAAAATATGACTTGTAACCAGGCTAGCCCGCTGACACTGGTAATACTAATAGCCACCCTGCCAAATAGTGCTAGACTTCGCCACTTCCAGTGGCTATGGATAGTAGGGTTCAGCATTATATCGGGCGACTTTGCTGAAGTCTTGACAATCTATCAAAGTAAATAAACTTAAAACTAAAAACATGAAACTATTTCACACAACAGAATGATGAAATGTATCATCATCGGACCACACCAGTCGTTATTCAGTTGTTTCACAAATTGTAGACTTCAGATTCAGTCCACTTTAGTGATTATTTGTTAATAACTGTAAATATATATTCTATTACTTCTCTGCCGTGTCATTATGTGCTGAGTGCACGGTAGGGGGTCGGTACTATTGCGAGCCCGTCAACCAGCAAACACGATTTGATTGTCCGTCAGTGGATTCGCACATAAATGTCGACAAGGAATTTTTCACAGGTTAATAAGTTAAGATAACTGGCGAAGTTATAAGTACGTTATCAACAGCGCTAGCGCTGTGTGTAATGACACTATATAATTGAAAGAATCTTTGCATATTCCTGCCAAGAAGGACTAAATGCACGTGTGACCAAATGTGCTCTACAGGGTATAAAACATGGAGTATCGAACACTTAAAACGCTACATTCTAATGCTAAGTGCTAAAAGTCTATATACATTGTATTCTTACAAAACTATGCACCAACAATAAAATGCACCCACAATAAAATGCTCTAAATCCTGTCCAGAAGGGCTAAATGCACATGTGGTCTAGAGGATATGAAACAAGGTATTGAATACTGAAGCGTTACATTCTAAGCGTTACAATGCTAAGTGCTAGAAGTCTATATATCACAACAATACCATGCACCAACAATAACATGCTCTAAATTCTGAACACATGTACCCCATTCACGTCTATAGGCGGAGTACATTAACAGCGCAGAGCGGGCGGCCCCATGGGTGGGAAATAAAAGGGATCGGCCCGCGACTTAATTGCCGGGGCGGCGGCGGAAGTCCTACGGGGCCAGACGCCATCTCGCCCGGGCCACTCGGGGCGCCCGCCCGGTGAGGTCCCCGAGGACGCTAATGGATGGGGCGGTGCGAAGGGCTCCGCCGGGGCACTTTTTTTTTTTTATTTAGAAAAACAGTAATGAATACAAATGAAAAAGGGCACAGAGTCAGAGCGAACTCAAGTAAGGCACAACTTATATTTCTCGCAGCCTCTACCAGGCTTCGAGAGATGGCTGGAAATATAGAGAAATAGCATGCCGTCTCTCCAAGCCTGGTTGAGTGTATATGCTGAGGGCACTGTTTTTTATTTGCACTGTAGACAAGTTCCTATTCCTGATGCGACTTGGCAAACCTTCCACCGCAAAACATATCTGTTCCTTTATCTCAACTATAACTGAAAAGCGAGGAGAAGTTGAATTTATGTAATGATAGCTACTTTTATTTTGTATATATCTTTTCCTCATGTTTTGTTGTGACCTGTACTTAGTCCAGTGTGACAAAGAAAATGTGCAATAAAGGTCGTCATTCATTTATTCATTTATTTAGAAAAACAGTGATGAATACAAATGAAGGGGCAAAGTCAGAGCGAACTCAAGTTAGACACAACTTATATTTCTCGCAGCCTCTACCAGGCTTAAAAAAACCGCTGGAAAGAGTAGAAATCGGTCAAATAGAGAGATAACATGCCGTCTCTCCAACTTGGAGAGACGGCATCTTGGAGTCCAAGCCTGGTAGAGTGTATATGCTGAGGGCTCCGGCGGGGCACTTAAGGCCCGCGCCCGAGAGTAGCCGCGCCGCGCTACGGTGAGGTGCTAGTCTCTACCAGACTAACTACGCTGACTATATAGGATAGGTATCCCTTTATTGTACATATATATATATATATATATATATATATATATATATATATATATATATATATATAT
>NW_017804209.1:1780920-1787433 GCF_001625305.1 Branchiostoma belcheri
TACGCTACACACATGCCAACCTTTCAGGTGTAGACGTACATGTATCATAGTCCACCACAGTCGAAAAGTCCTACAGTCAGCCTTAACAGTATACACATACATTCATTGGCCCTTTAGGTGTACAAGTAATACCATCAACCACTAAAGCGTAAATGTAACACCTTCTACGTATGTCCAACATGTGAGAGAAACGGCCGGGACGCGAAGTCTTAACTTTCAGGTCGTTAGAGCAACTGTGCGCGTGTTTGTGTAATTCTTAGGGTCCTGCATAGATCACAATCAAGAAGAAGGTGGTTATACGATGTATGAGCGTTGATGCAATTTTTTCTACTGATTGTAATCATGCGTTTTATATTCTGTATGAGTAATAACTCAATAATGAGTCATACCAAGAGCCTCACAAAGAATAGTTGTACAGTAAAGTCTTAACTAAGAAACACTGAATTAAATCAAGCACAATTCATCATAATTCATGAAACGAGCATTAAGTTTATCTTAGATTTGCAATAAGCGTGTTTGACAAATTTTGCAACCGGGTAAAGTTATACAGAGGTTTGGGTTTTAGCTTATTTTTGGGGTGTTTGGGGGCTTTTTTAAAAGTCTTTTTTGTTGTACTGGTATCTTTTTTACGCCAGGAAAATACCAAGATACCAGTGCAAAAAAGAATGCCCAATAAAAAAGCCTAAAAACACTTTAAAAAGAAGCCAAAACCCAAACCTCTGCTTTACCCGGTTTGCAAACTTTGCGAAAAACTCCGCAGAGCGCGTGCGAGCTCCGCGGAGACGGTGCGGGGAGACCCGTCCACTCCGCCGATCTCACGCTCCGCGGAGCACATGATGTTAGCCCCTGCGCGGGCTGCAGCCGGCTTTGATGGCATTATTCACGCGCGGCGCGAGGACGTAACGAAAGGAGCCCGCGCCTCTCATCTCAGTCTTCTGACGGGAACTTCCTCCCTTTGGAAGATAACAGGGAGGCTGCCAAATACGCCTTAATGAAGGAACGTCTTCATTAACGCGCTTAATTAGAAAGATAATTAGCGGATGGGGACGTTTTTTTTATTGAAGAGCTTTCGTAACAAAGTACGAACCGGTCAGTTACATGGAAGATCGGAAAAGTTGTTCTCCGAATATAGAATATAGTTGTTTCCATATTTTGAAACTGGAAATTTTTGGGATTCGAACCCCCAACTTCTTGGTTACTCCCATTGCACCTTCTTGATTTACTTCCAACTTTTTGGTCTACGCACGATAGCTACATCGATAGCATACTATCTATGTCGGAAGCTCAAGAAACATTTGAACACATGTAACTGCAGTGCATTCCAGTACCCGTAAAACTGCTACACTATACTTTCAGTTGTTGTAATAGAGAAGGACGTGGTGAGGATGTGCTCAAATTCTACAACTCATCTGTAATGCAAAACGAATTGAAGAATCAAAATTAATTACCTACCACTGTACGCATTCATCAATACCAATATCTGCCAACACTTACAGATAAGGCTGTCCAATAGCACGTTGCTGTTATATTTGTACCCGCAATTAGCCATCGGGCATGTATTCGCAATAAACTTTTACTTATCATCAAGGGCGAACCTTGGAATGAACAAGGGAATCTTAATATAGAGAGAATGAGAGAGTGAGAGACAAAGAGGGTGTGTGTGTGTGTGTGTGAGAGAGAAAGAGAGGGAGAGAGAGAGAGGGAGAGAGGGAGGGAGGGAGAGAGAATGTTAGAATAGATCGCTATTTTTGGTTGTTTCTCCACACTATTTAGAGACATGTTATCCTAATTTGAAAAGTTCCAACAGACCCCCCCCCCCTTCCTCCATGTTGGATAACTCCAGTGTGTATCAATGTTTACTCCTCTCCGACCCAGCCCGCCGCAATGATGTGATTTTCCGCTTTATGTTTACTTCCAACTTTTCGGTCTATCACGATACCTACATCTAGCGTACTACTCGTATGTACATCGGAAGATTGAGAAACACCACAAAACTTAATTGAGAGAATTGCTACAACAGGGCGTTATTTTTGGATGTTCCTTCCCACAATTTGGAAACATGTAGTGTTGCGCTTTAATTTTAAGTTGTCATAATTTGAAAGGCTCCAACAGACCCCCCCCCCTCCTCCATGTTGGATAACTCCAGCGTGTATCAATGTTTCCTAGCATGCTCTCAATTTGTATCCGGTTATTTGTACTCCTCTCCGACCCAGCCCGCCGCAATGATGTGATTTTCCGCTTTATGTTTACTTTCAACCTTTTTGATCTATCACGATACCTACATCTAGCGTACTACTCGTATGTACATCGGAAGATTGAGAAACACCACAAAACTTAATTGAGAGAATTGCTACAACAGGGCGTTATTTTTGGATGTTCCTTCCCACAATTTGGAAACATGTAGTGTTGCGCTTTAATTTTAAGTTGTCATAATTTGAAAGGCTCCAACAGACCCCCCCCCCCCTCCTCCATGTTGGATAACTCCAGCGTGTATCAATGTTTCCTAGCATGCTCTCAATTTGTATCCGGTTATTTGTACTCCTCTCCGACCCAGCCCGCCGCGATGATGTGATTTTCCGCTTTATGTTCCAATTACGGCGCGCTCGGCTCCGCTCTGCCAGGGAACGCGGGCCCGTTGCTAGCCTGGTATCCTTACGTGGTTGGGGCATAGTAGTTGGGGTGTTCACTGGGGTGTTCAGAATGAACTTTATTGCTCAGCAATCGTACAAGGTACAATGTATGGCAGTAATACAACAATACTACAAAACTTTACTTACTACAAACTACTATCTAAACAGTATTTGAGTTACCATATGGTCATGTATTGATGATATGTTCTCGCTTATGGAATAAAGTCAGCCATTACAAAAATTGGCCTACATAAGCAGATATGGTAGTTGGACATGATATTATAATTCATGGAATGAATCGTACTGTGTAACAGACTGGGTAAATTTTGTCTTAGTAGTACAAGTCTGTAACAATGTTCAGGCAGGCTGTGTCTTCGGGGCTCTAATAGCTTTCCCCGACCAGTGAAACAGGCCGCCCCAGTAGTAGTGTTACGCGAATAGCGAGGCATACTTCGGGATTTTTATTTGCCCCACCACGTAGTCCAATCGTGAAACACCCACCGGGAAACCTAGCTGATGATGAGGTCACATTTCCAAACCGGGGCCCGGTCGGGCAGCTTTAAAAGCAGCTATAAAAGACAACAAAACACAGAAACGTTTTTGATAATAATCATGGGCACTCTATCTATATAGCCTGGGTTCCACACTGGTTAGTTGGTGGTAGCGACTGTAGGAGCGGACGTAAACTAACCAGGATGGAACCCAGGCTAATATCTATATAGTCTTGATATGGATTGTTAATCTTTCGTTCATACAAACTGCCCGGCCGGGCCCCGGTTTGGAAATGTGACCTAAGAATGAGGGGCGGGGAAGAGCTTCTACAGCCCCGAGGAAAATCCGCCCTTACCACGTAAGACTGGATACCAGGCTACCGTTCTGCCGGTAACGCGGAGCCACTGCGCGCCTAATGAGGTCTGCGAGCCCGCCTCTCCCCTCAGCGAGCCGCTGATGCGTTTTCACGCTGCGGTGCGTTTGCCTGCGATCCCTTCTGCTCGGTGGGTCTAACGCGGTAACGCACGCACCAGTGCGCCTGGCTGCGCTCACCAGTCCGCCTGGCTGAGCTGACGAGCCGAGGGGAAAAATGCTACAAAACACGAAAACGGCGCGCTTGCGTTGTTGCAAAATGTAGCATGTAGCAAGCTGTAGTTGTAGAATGTAGCAAGCTTGGCTTTTATGGGACTTCATGACATCGGTAAAGCTGCCAGTCCCATGTATAGAAGAATGCTACAATTGGGGCATCATCATTAGAAGAAAAATGCTACAAAACACGAAAAGGTCGCGTTTTGGGTTGTTACGGGTAGAATGTAGCGCTGCGAATGTAGCAAGCCTGGCAGCAATGCGAGCTGTAGAGCAAAAATGTTACAGGTAGATTGTAGCAAGCCCGGTGTCAATATAGAAAGTTTATTGCAAATATACAACACAAACACAACCTTTTCGTGTTTTGTAGCATTTTTCCTCTTGGCTCGTCAGCGCAGAGAGGAATGCTACGGCTAGAATGTGGCAAGTCTTGCACCAACACGAGCTGTTGACAAAAATGCTACAAAACACGAAATGATCGCGTTTCCGAACTGGCAAGTGTTGGCATTTATGCCATTGGACACACCTCAGAAACTCCAATGCACAAAGTTGGAATAATATTTGCTTTATGGCAAACAAGTTTTATGCGTAAAGCAAAAATACTTTTAAAAAACTTAACACTCTGTACAATTGCCAAGCAACAAAGTTCATTCATTCAATAATTAAAAAACACAGGCGCGCCCCCAAAAGATACGAGTACTAGTACGCGGAGTCTAAAAAATTTTTACTTACCTACTTCACTTTTTCACGCCACTTCTACTTCTGTGGGCGTCTCGGGGACAAACATTGTGTTAAAATGTTTATTCATATTTGCCATCGTCCAACGCCGCAAGTTACTTGTTAAATTGTTCTGAAGTAAAGATACGTACCGAAACTCATGATTATTCCCACTCACTGTATCAAAGACTTATTCTCGCCCATCTTCACCGTCCAAATTCCTTGTTCGAAATCTTCTTACAGTGACAGTTTCTTTCTCCGTGCGTACGGTCAAGCTTTGGAATTGTCTCCCTGACAAGTGTTTCCCACCAACCTACAATCTACAGGCCTTCAAATCAAACGTTCATAGTCATGTTTCTCTCATATTTCTAGTTCAATGCCGAGAAGTGGTCGTATAGGCCTTGCGTTAAAAGAAAACACAAAATCTTTCACAAAACATTATGCTAACACCATTGACCCCTAGCTTGACTTTTTCAGGCTGCAAAATTGCAGGATGCTTAATTTTTGTTCTGCAATATTGAAAATGTATCTGCAAAATGCAGACTGCAGATGGGTATTTCTAACACTGGCAACCCTCTATCTCTCATACAGAGTCGTTTCTAAGTGGGTTCTGCCGTACTAAACCTTCAGGGAGTTGTGTGCGGGATTATCCCGCGTTTTGGGTCACCGTTAAGCAGTTAACGGGATAAATACATGCCCGAATAAGGAGCTTACGCGGCTTAGCGGCCCCGGGAAGTACTCAGACTTCGCCGCGCTCGGCAACGTGCCTTCGGGCGGGGACGTGGGGAGGCGGTTATTACAGGCAACCATTGTAACGGGTTCGCAAGGATGTGGCAAACTTATCAGCCCTCTATAGCAATGTGGCAAACTTTTGCAAATTAAAATCTAGCAATATGCAGGCAACCATTGCAACGGTTTCGCAAGGATGTAGCAAACCTTTTTTTTGCAAATATCATTTTTGTAAAGGTTTCGAAAGGATGTGGCAAAAGTTTGCAAATTAAAATCTAGCAATATACAACCAACCATTGTTGTAACGGTTTCGCAAGGATGTAGCAACCTTTTGCAAATTAATAGCTACAAATATGGCTACACCAATATTCTAGAAACCTCGATTACACGATGTGTAATTTTTCGAATCTCTTTTTTTTTAATACTGTATCAGTGTATGATAAATGTGATTGTAAATGTCTGTTTCTGTACGTTCTGTATGTAATTTGTGTAGGAGCCCTGAAAGATTAGCCCCTTAATTACACATCTCAATAAACTGAAAACTGAAACTGATTGCCAAACAAATGGTTTGAAATATATTTGTACAACTGAACCGACAACTTTAGCATCTCATTTCTTAAAACCAATAATTTTGTACTTGTATGTTATCTGTACATCTATAAAGATACTCTACTGGCATTTTTTTCAATAAATTACGGGCTCTTTGCCAACTTTAAAACATAAGATTGCAACATTTTAAAATGCATATTTTGTACCATCAATAAATATCAAAACATAACAGAGATTGTGATACGAGTTCCACAGAATGAAAGTAACAAACCATTTTGATAAATAATGATACCTGAGCCTTCCACATGTATTATAATGAACTTTTAGACTAAGACATACAACGTCAGTGAATGTTAGACATCCTGGTAATAAGATACACCAAAAAAACAGCTACTCAAGCAATTGGACAAGTCATGATTTTGGAAACGGTCAGACGTTTCAGGTAGCATCCACTCCTTATAAATCTGCTTTTCTGACAACTCTCCAGTGTCACTGACAAAAGGTAGTGGGTGCTACCTGAAACGTCTAAGCATTTCCAAAGTTGCTTGAGTAACTGTTTTTTGGCATAAGACATACAACCTTCAGTTCAGAGGAAGGAGGAAGATGTTATACCTCACAGCTCCTGGTGTGTCTTAAGGTTTAGGAGGAAAGTAGATCTGCGAAGGCCTCCTTCATGAGTTCTGTGTGGAAGGCTGACTGAGCCTCCAGCATGTAGTACAAGTCTGTGGGGTCTGTGTCTTCTCCTGGTGGGAGGGGGAGGGTTAGAATGGGGGAGAGGGGGACAGACGACAGCATGTAGTACAGGTCTGTG
>NW_017804209.1:1789177-1813016 GCF_001625305.1 Branchiostoma belcheri
ATTAGTTAGGGATGAAGATGACCCTCCTGAGTTGGGTGGGGGGCGTGACGGTTGGGGATTAGATAGCAGGAGGGAGTTGTGTACCTTTGCCAGGTGCACGATGATCTCAGCTAGCTCGTCGAGTCTCCCGTTGATGGCCTTACTGCCCAGCAGTTGGACACAGACGCTCTCCCCACACAGTGTCAGCAGACGGGCCAGGTTCTCCCCCGTCCAACTCTCCGGGATGGCTGTGGCAACAGGGACAGGGTCATGTAAGGGCAGCATGTTGGCACAATGTACTGTACCTGCGTGAAACCCTGATTTTATAATGATTTTTGTTGGGTTTTTGGTCAACGTTGCATCAAAATTATGGTTGTAGCAAATAATATTTTTGACACATAACATTTGGAAACTACAGATGGGATGTTAACGTGCCAGGTTCTCCCCTGTCCAACTCTCTGGGATCGCTGTGCAGTCGTAAAAATACTTTTTTTTTCCAGTGTTATGCGATGTTGAAAAATATTGTCAAAACTTTGTTCTGCAATTTGGAAATACTTTCTGCAAATCACATGTTGGCAAACATTTTACATGCAATTTGAAAGAATACATAGTATTACATAATCATCAGTATATCATAAAGTCAGTAAGTAAACACAAAGCTCATACTTAGACAATACTATACCAACACAATTGAACATCTTAGCCTCATTTCTTAAATCTTCTTCTGCAATATTAAAAGTTTCTCAGTCTGCAAAATGCAGTGCCATGGCAACAGGGAAGGGATCATGTATTTGATCACTCTTTGTCTGTTGTTACAAACCCAATAAATGTGTAATGTTGGACTACATGTGTATCTGCCAAAAAACAGTTACTCAAGCAACTGGATATGATTTTGAAAACGTCAGACGTTTCAGCTAGTATCCACTAGCTTTCGTCAGTGACTGAGAGACCAGAGGGGAAAGCAGGTTTATATACACAACCTGTTGATTGATATGCAAATAAAGTGAAGACAAATTTTTGGAAGTCGAAAAAGGAACAAAAGTCAGACAAGTCAAGACAAGATGATGCAAATTAGTCTGAAAGCTCCTGTTATACAGGACAGGAGCTTAAGTGTTGTCTGTCCTTCCAAAAATTTGTCTTCACTTTATTTGCATATCAATCAACAGGTTGTGTATATAAACCTGCTTTCCCCTCTGGTCTCTCAGTCACTGACGAAAGCTAGTGGATACTAGCTGAAACGTCTGACGTTTTCAAAATCATATCCAGTTGCTTGAGTAACTGTTTTTTGGCATATCGTATTACCTGGATGTCTAACCTTCATCGACGCAAAAGTGCTATACCCGTTCCATGTTCTATCATGTGTATCTCATTTGAACTCATTGCTGAATTCTGCTTGTCAACACAAGGCACAAAATACAAGCTCTTCAAGACTGAAATTTCAATACTACTATTTTGCTTTCTGGGGATCTTGTCACTTGATGGGAAAATAAATCTTGGACAGTGATGGCATGTCTGACCACTACACAACTACACAAGGCAACAATGCCACCTTGTGATCCTTGTTAAAACTGCACCATGGCTTCTAAACTGAATACTTTTTTGTGCATCTTAAAGCCTACCATATATCAAAACACAGTTATTTTCATTACTTTGTTGTGCACTAAGCATGCTACAGTGTATAAAGGAAACATATATAAACAAACAGTCTTCATGGATTGTATGTTGGGACACTGCGTGACTGGCTGGTGAAGTTGTTGAGACTCTAACCCACAGAGGCTGTGCACAAGGACCACAGAACAGACAGAGGCAAATGGCAAGCCGACATCAATCCCCAGCATCAGTATGCAAGAGCGTCTATCCCTTGTTACGGGGAAAAAAAGACAATAAACCGGATAGAGAGAGAGAGAGAAAAAAAAATGACCCCTGACCAACCATTCACATTGATGGCCCAACAGTCATTTAGCGTCCGGGTCGTTAGGGATTGGAACAGTCTACCACAGGCCGTAATTGACTCAGAGTCAGTAAATGAGTTCAAGACAAACCTAGACAAATACTGGGAGAGCATAAAGTATAACACTGAGTGAAGTCGAGATCGGGATCACCACAGGATTACCTCTCATCCCGAAGACGGTATCAAGGTATCAAGGTATCAAGGAATTTTGTCATCCTTGGATCTACTCCGAATCTTACAAGACTTGACCTGTGAACTTTGACCGCCGTGACCTACCTGTGACCTCCTCGATGACCCCGATGATGTCATCCTCGGTCCACTCCCGTCCGTAGTTGTGGAGCGTCTTGATGGCGGAGCCCAGCTCGGCCAGTACCACTGTGGAGGCGGGGGTGTTACTCTCCGCATCTCCCATCTCCATCCACACAGCACTGTCTGTTAACCAGAGGAAAGGGTTTTTAAAAAGAACTTTAGGTTTTTCCCACAAAAGAGCCAGGCCTTAAGCTGGCCTTACACAGCACAAAAACAAATTTTTCGATGAGACTGCAAACATTTTAGGCCAATATCACTGTGCAACTTCGACGGATCCAATTGATGTTCAACTTTTATTTTTTTTAATCTCCACCACGTCAAGTTCACGTCAACACTTGGATTTCTTCTTCTGTCTTAGATTACAGTTCTTATAAAGATCTTCTGAACCTTGAAGATAAATATCACAGTACTTAAAATTTGTCTCACCCTCATAAAAACAGACAGGTCCATACATGATGAACAGCAGCCGTGCCTGGTGCACCATGGGAAGGGGCTTGAGCATCCTGCTGAGCCAGAAGGCTCGCTCCAGCTGATGTTCGCACTGGTCCAGCAGAACTCTTCTGTAGAACAGCCTCAGATACAGCTCATCATCACCATGGCAACCTGCACAGGTAGAACAAACTCTCATCACCATGGTAACCAGCTGGTGTTCACACTGGTCCAGCAGAACTCTTCTGTAGAACAGCCGCAGGTACAGCTCATCATCACCATGGCAACCTGCACAGGTAGAACAAACTCTCATCACCATGGTAACCTGCACAGGTAGAACAGACTCTCATCACCATGGCATCTTGCACAGGTAGAACAAACTCTCATCACCATGGCAACCTGCACAATGTAGAACAAACTCTCATCACCATGGCAACCTGCACAGGTAGAACAAACTCTCATCACCATGGCAACCTGCACATGTAGAACAAACTCTCATCACCATGGCAACCTGCACAATGTAGAAAAAACTCTCATCACCATGGCAACCTGCACAGGTAGAACAAACTCTCATCACCATGGCAACCTGCTCATGTAGAACAAACTCTCATCACCATGGCAACCTGCACAGGTAGAACAGTAAGGAGTGTTCACACTGGTCCAGCAGAACTCTCATCACCATGGCAACCTGCACATATAGAATAGAAGGGAATAGCCATTGTAGGAAGTATGTCAGCAGAACGTACTGTACATGCGTGTAACCTGTAATGTATAAATGTGCATACTAGTAGCACTTTGGCAGAACGTCTCATATAAGGTCATATTCGAGCATATAAGGTTAACACTCCGTCTGTAGTTTTCAAATGTCATGTCGGAAAAGATGTTGTCCGCAACAGGCAAAATTCTGATGCGACACGTGACCAAAAAGAAAAGAAAACTGTAAAAATGGGGTTTCTTGCCGACGTGGTGGACAGCTTACTAGTGTCATCATCACAACAGAGTGTTCACAAGAGTTTTACGCTTACCATGTGTGGAGTGTAGGACCTGGTTGAGTCTCCTCTGTACGTGGGTGTTTACCAGGACGTACACCCGCAGACATTCCATCTCGTCCCAGCCAGCGATGACCGTGTGCAGAAACCGCCCATAGCAGGTCAGAGCCAGGCACTGGTTGGAGCAGCCGAAGCACGACATTAGGTCCATCTGGGGCGGCAGTAGGATAGAGACTCATTGTCATCATAGACAGTACCAGAGTTTATGATCAACCAAGGATTGAGGTGTTCAAGAATACATTCTTTCCAAGAAGTATTGCAGAGTAGAACTCACTGTCACCAAGTACAGTAGGGGCATTGTCAATAGATAGCTTGAAACAAAGTCTAGAGTTGGAGGGTTAGGTGTAAGAAGTCGATCAGTGTAATATAGCTAGCTGCCGCCGCGCCGCGCGCCTGCGAAGCTGGTGTGTTACGCCGAAAGGCGGTTATACCGGCTATACAGATACAGATAGATGGACTATGTACTGCTCAAATTATACAATCATATGAACATGAAAGTCTACATCTGAATTAGTTATATACATTTCAAAAACTTTAAAGATGGCCTGCATGAGGAGTGTGGTAGTGATTACAAATTATGCAAAATTTTAACCTCCAATTACTTGCGACGTTAAATTCTCAGAATTATGTTTTAAGTCATAGAGTATGTTATAGATTGTTTTACATTGCATAAAGGGAACTGCCTAAGCTTTTATCGTAGAATAAAAACAACCTATTCTGATACAGAAACCATTTTGATAGTCCGTAGTTATAGGAAATATTAACTGGAAAGCTAAAAACCTTTTGTATGAACTGCTCGATGATTCTGAGCCTGTCTCGTGTGGTGTAGAGGCAGGTGGCTCTCTTCTGTAGGACACCTGACAAAATAATAACAAATGGTTTATTGGTCAAACAGTACTCCTTGTTTTAAAAACTTTGTAAAAAAAGTGTTTCTGCTATTTTGAGGAAAAAAAGGAAGCTCTGTTGCAGCACCTAGGTCAGCCACCTGCAGGCCCATATTTGATCTTGACCTTTGTCTTCCTACAACCTATCTACACACCGAATATAATGAATATCACAATCCATTAAGGTGTTCCAAAGTTATGCTGACTACAAATGTGCGGAAACACAAACAAACAAACAGACACACAGACAGATGCCAAAAACAATACCTTCATTTTTCTTGGAGGTAATAAAGAAGAAGAGGAAAAAACAGAGCTGACCTAGCCTGCGGAAGTGCTGCATGAGTCCTGCATGGTCCTGTGATGCCGGCTTGTGGAGAGATACCCTCAGCAGCAGTCTGTCCTCCCCCCGTTTGCTGTCCATGAAACATTCCACCAACCCTCGCACTGCCTTGGACACAATGGTGAGGACGGACAGGTCCACTACTGGAAAGGGTGAAAATAAAAAGAAAGAAAAAGTTGATAAATGTATTGCAGATTAATGATGATTTTTCCACCAATGTATTATAATAAAATAGCAAGAATGTTAACAAAGTGCTTTGTTCACATTTATGTATTATAGAACAAGAATAAGGTGCATTTTTTGTCATTAATGCATAAATAACACACATTAATGTGACATAAAATGAGAATAAAGTGCATGTGAAAGCTCAAGTGCTAAAAAGGCCACACTAGTGATCTGTGTGAACAATACTAGTAATAGTGCACACTTTATTTCCATGTTCACCATCTGATTCTGCACATTTTCTACGTCTAAGTCCTGGATCTCAAATCTTTAAATCAAATATCAACTAAAAAACTAACCATCAAACCATCCACAATTATAATTTATACTGTACATAGTACAGAAAGTACATACAAGAAGGCAGTTGAAACTTATGAAGCAAGTTTGAACTGTAATTTCCAACACATCTGAAAACGGACTCACCCAAAGTTTTGACTGTACAACTCCAGTCTAAAAGTCAACGAATAAGCAATCCACCGCTTCCGTGACGTCACGCAGATAGCACACGCGACTGGAGTTGTACAGTTGAAAATTTGGGTGAGTCCATTTTGTTGAGTTGGAAATTACAGTTTAGACTTGCTTCATAATGACTTCTACCAACACAGATGAACTTTCAAGATAAGACAGTTGTAACTTACTTGCCAGCTCATACAGTATGTTGTAGACCATCTCCACTGGAAGGATCTGGAAGAACCCCAAGGGTCCGTCTTGAATGGCTCGAGAGTTGCTCAGGGATCGCTCCTTAAAGATGAGACGGGAACTTCTACGTCTTGTCTTCTGGCATCGGCAAGGCGGGGCATCGGCCTCAGCTGCCTCCTGCAGGGGATTGTGGGTCTCTCCAGGGAGCATGCTGGGACTGTACAGGGCAGATGGGTATGGAAAGAAGATTAGAGACAATAAGAGGAAGAGATGTGTTAATCGACTGTTACATCAAAACATGAAATAAAGTAACTTGAAAAACATTTTATAGTGCAAATGTGATTCACATTGAAGATGTACCCCACTCACAAACAAGTTTACATAGAAAATGATAGATGACACACACAAACACACACATGCACACACACATACTAGCATGTATACACACACATACACACATAGATGATGCACAAACACACTCATACACACACTTTGCACTTGCACACACACACACACACACACACACACACACACTTGAACAAACACAAGATGTACACACATTAAAGAAGACAAGATGGGAATACGTTGTTGACGTTTTGATAATTTTGTACCTAATTACATTGTAATTTGTAAAACCGCCTTCTTTTGATTTCAGTTTGAGTTCCAAGACATAATCAGTTCCAAAACAAACTAGGACTGATTTTTTTGCTAAACTAAATCTCGGGAAAAACGTCACTTGCAAACGTTTCCTCTGTCGCCCCCCTCCCTCCTTCCACACAAAATTACTGAAACACAAAAAAAGAAAAGGAATGTTACATGTATAGTGTATGTAGACTACGTTAAATTTCTAGTATGGAATGATTAACCCAAGCACAGCAACATGGTCTGATAAATAAACCGAATAGTTTTTTGCTTACCAGATTTGGCGCGGTGAGAAACTCAGTCAACTTGGTCGTCTGCAGCTGCGAACTTGTGGCGGGAAATCCGAACTCGGCTCAGTGAGGAGTGAGGAGCATGTACTTGATAAAATATCCGAATTTTAAACCGAAAATTCAGTCATAAAACCTGCAGCTTATAGTAACTGTCCAATTTGAGCTATTCACAATCTTTGGGAAGATCCCATATTTCCTAAAAACTACAAGAAAAGTGTCGTCTGCAGAAATTGTCGCCTGCTGTCCGCCATCTTGCTTGTTCGCTTTCTGGAACTGGAACCGTCCATTTGGTCTGGAGGGGGCAGGCTTTTTTCATGGTATGGACACACGATGTTTTATGTGAAGTTGAGTGTGTAACTTTGAAAGAAAGAATAAAAAAGTTTTTAAAAAGTTCATTCCTGCATTTCCGCCACTACAATTGATGTACTTGAAATAACATACTTTTAGCGTATACTTTGACGCATACTTTGACGCAGGCCACAAGTAAGTAAGTGCTGTTTTAGCATACAATTTTCTGTATCTAACTGTACGAAAACGGGCCTTTTCATAGTCTGAAAGCGTCATAGTCTCCAATCAGAAAAAAGTAGAAAAGAAAATATGCACATTTTACCCTCTCAGTCGGGATATGACACTAAAGAAAGGTGATGATGACAGTGTATCACTAACTCACTCACTCACTCACTCACTCACTCTCTCTCTCTCACTCACTCTCTCTCTCTCTCTCTCACTCACTCACTCTCTCTATCTCACTCACTCACTCACCCAATCACTCTCTCACTCACTCACACACTCACTCACTCACTCACTCACTCACTCACTCACTCACTCACCCAATCACTCTCTCACTCACTCACTCACTCACTCACCCAATCACTCTCTCACTCACTCACTCACTCACTCACCCACTCTCTCACTCACTCACTCACCCAATCACTCTCTCACTCACTCACTCACTCACTCACTCACTCACTCACTCACTCACTCGCTTTAGGGAGAAAGAAAGAAGGGCCAATTATTGAATAAAGAGATTCTCGTTACACAACCAAGAAATTTATTTATTTAATTCAATTTAACAATAAAAAAACTTGGCATCCTTAGTTGGCGTTTATCATGAATATCTCAAACAGTCGTAGCATGTAGCTCTATTGGAAAATTGTCACGGTACACATCAATATATAACTAATGAACATAATGACAGTAAACTGTCTTACACATAAAACAGCTGATACGAGAACAACGAAGATTTCTTGATTCATTATTTTAACGAATCTGAAAATGTTTCTAAAAATGGTGCTTCAAAAACATTAGAAAGAAGTTAATGTTCAATGATAAAGTAATTGATATTCTGTTGACATTTTTGTAATATATTATGAAGTTTAATCAAATTCCTCTCAAAACTCGTCATGGAGCGTCTCGTTGTCTTCTTCATACATCAGCTGTTCCTCAATCACTTCCGGGTCAGCCTCGATCTCAGACCAGCTCAGCTTCCCGTCCTGAAAGAAGACAAAAGTTTGTTCCGTGAAAAAAATTCGCCTATAGTCGGTTTTAAAGTCATGAAGCTTTAGATTTCATCTCCTTTGGTAGAATTAGTTATGCAGACTGGTATACATTCTGGTATTTAGTTGGGGCGGGAGGTTTGAACTTGTGCTTGTAAAAGTTTAAAGACAAAAACTTACGCCGTGGAACAATAACTAGTCTCAATCAGACTACTCACAAAACGCTGGTTTGAAAGTAGTAAAATTTAGAAAAATTGGAAGAATAATTGGCTTTGGATACATAAAACCCTAACAGTAGACCCGATCCTGCCGCCAGTCGCGGACCCTATTTTGTGTAATCCTGACCCCTTTATGCTGAGGTTAAAAAAAGGAGCAGTTATCAGAGCAAGACACTAAGTAAAGAGAACTTGTGGGTATCAAATCTAATTATAGTTTACATTTCTTGTAATATTCTATGTATGAGACACACGACCAGCAACAGCTGCCCATGTCCCACGTACATTGTATGTTGTATACGAGTACTGTACTGTTGCAAGTTTATTAAATGGAGTCAAAAATAAACACCAAACGTGTAAAGCAGCATCCCTTACCCTGTCTGTGTCGAGCTTGGTTAACACGATGTTGACGCTGTCCTCGTCATCCTTCCCGGCGTCAAACGTGGCTCCGAGAACCCAGAGCTTCACCTCGGCCCGGCTCAGCTCCCCGTCAGCGTCAGCATCATACTCATGGAACGTTTTCTTAGCCTCCGGACCGTCCTCCATTCCCTCCTCATCATCTGGGGGAAAACGAGAACGAATGGTTTCAAATTGTTAATCAGTCTGTCTAGCTTGGCTAGTAGTTGGTATGTCCACCAGTTTATTGGTCATTTTGTACATCATACATAATCTGGTGAACATTTTTAGGCACCTAAACGACCCATGAAACGTCTTCTTAGCCTCCGGGCCGTCCTCCATTCCCTCCTCGTCATCTGGGGAAAACAGGAATATTCATTCATTCATTCATTCATTCATTCATTCATTCATTCAACCATTCATTCATTCATTGATTCATTCATTCATTCATTCATTCATTCATTCATTCATTCATTCATTCATTCATTCATTCATTCATTCATTCATTCATTCATTCATTCATTCATTCATTCATTCATTCATTCATTCATTCATTCATTCATTCATTCATTCATTCATTCATTCATTCTAAACTCACCTGTAAACTCCAGGTAGCTGAGGACCCCGTCTCCATCCTTGTCCATGTCTTCCATCGTTTCCTAGAGGAGACAGAAAATCAGGATGAACTGGACCCCTGATGTCAATTTGATTGTTTTCATGTTCTCATATATTAACACTCAAGAAGAGTTGACTGTGAGATGCCTGTTCTCTATTATCAAGCTGAAGGTGGGTTTGTGTTTGAACCTAAAAAACGTTTTAAGCTTTTACAAACTGATAAGTTTATACAAACTTCAAGGTTACCAGTACGACAATGTTGTGCATGCGCGGTGTGAGATAAAGTATCAGGTTACCAGTATGACGATGTCGTGCATGCGTGGAAACTCCTCCGCCCACAGAAAGGTCATGAACTCGTCCTTGTCCAGGCCGCCATCTTGGTTGACGTCACAGAGGTGGAAGCGCCTCTGCTCCTGCTGCTTCCTGCGGGGGGAGTGGGCGTGGGAGAACTCTGGGGAGGACAGACATGCAGAAATGGACACATAGTAGATAGATTATGCAGGTATGTTTGTATGTGTTTCAAGAAGAGAGAAGAGTGAGTGCGCTAACCCGGCCTCAGGGGAGGGCAGTATTGATGAGGACTTAATTGCACAACATTTGCACATGATATAACGTAGTACGTCGATGAAGGTTAGACATCCAGGTAATACGATATGCCAAAAAACAGTTACTCAAGCAACTGGATATGATTTTGAAAACGTCAGACGTTTCAGCTAGTATCCACTAGCTTTCGTCAGTGACTGAGAGACCAGAGGGGAAAGCAGGTTTATATACACAACCTGTTGATTGATATGCAAATAAAGTGAAGACAAATTTTTGGAAGTCGAAAAAGGAACAAAAGTCAGACAAGTCAAGACAAGATGATGCAAATTAGTCTGAAAGCTCCTGTTATACACAACAGGAGCTTAAGTGTTGTCTGTCCTCGGGGCTGGGAGTGCCAAATCCCAAGTGCCGGAAAGATCGACCCGTAGCCCCCCTTCCCTGTTCAGGGTGGGGTTGTACATTCTTTCATATATTGCCTCTTTAACCCCCCGTTCCCACCAGCGTGTTTTGCGGTCTAAGACATCCGTGGACTCGAGTTTGAAAGAGTGACCCTGGTTGTGTTGTAGGTGGTGGAAAATAGCTGAGGAGTAGCCGTTGGCACTAGGTCGGCAATGTTCTTTGTACCTTACTTTATATATAATATATATATATAATATATATATAACGTAGTAGTCTGGAAAAATTAATCTCCAAGCAAATTCTAGAGTAACAAAGTGCACTATCAAATTGTCCAGGCAGTCCACCCAAGGGACCCACATGGACCCTCTCAGGTGAATGGATACTGCCTGGACAATTTGATACTGTCTACTGTCCACCCTGGGATCTGCTTGGAGATTAGGGAATGACGTCTTATTAGCTTTGGTCAGCTTCCAACGTCGTTACTTCCCATGTTGGTGGAGTAGCGACGTTACGAGCGGACCAAATTTAACAAGACGTCATTCCAGGCTAATAACGCAGTGCATGCCTCCCGCAACTGACTACGATAATGTTCCACTCACCGTCGGGGTAAACCTTCTTGGCGTACCGCTCAAACGTCAGCTTCTCATCCGCAGACAGGCCGTGGCTCTTCCACTAGGAGGGAAGATAGAGGGGCAAAATAATGTTACTGGCCACCTCTCGCGATCGGATTGGGCAGGTCTGTCCTTTTTTTTTTAGTTGTTTGTGTCAAGGTTCTTTTTCACTACTGATATCTGTAACTGTGACGATGAAATTTCTTGCGAATGACTTTCAATACAAACGAAAGAAATTTTGATGAATTTCCAAAAAGAAATTTGTTGAACACACACACATACACAAAGACACACTTATCACAGTACATATATGTTCACGATTTTATTTTTAATGCGGACACAAAACACACACGTTCTGTCAAGTTGTTAGTTTTCAAAATGTTGTTTATCTATCCCCGAACCTTGACGGTAGAAAACCCCTCCCTACGTCCCCACCTGTTTCTCCATGTCCACCCGCATGTCCCTGGTTCGTTCTCCGACTGTGAAACTCGTCAGCTCTTCCCGCGTCACCAACCCGTCTCCGTCCGCGTCTAGACGCGTCCAAACCTGCCGGTCAGCAAACAGCGTCAGTAAACAAACAAACAAACAAATAAATAAACAAACAATCGTCCCGCGTCACCAACCCGTCATTTCCGCGTCTAGCCGCGCCAGACCAGCCCGAAAATAAAATAACGTCAATAAACAAAACAAACAAACACATCGTGTGTTTGTCCAGGTCTGATGGAGTTGTTGGTAGTGTCATTATACAAACAAATAAACAAAACACAAAGACAATTTTGGGTAAGTCCCAGTTCATTGTAGTTCATGTTGGAAGTTAAAGCTTAGTCTTTATTTCATAAAACACAAAGCGTCTTGCCTTCTTTCCATCCGGCGCCAGTACGGACCCATGTGGCAACAACAACGACAACAAAAGTGACCATGACCCTCTCTCTGGCTGTATGTGACGGACAGAATGCCGAATGAATGTTATGCTGCAGTTCCTAGGAAAGCCGCCAGGGGGACCAAACTCTAACTATTTCTATGTCTTTTGAAGACCTACCCTCCTACAAAGTTTCATGACAACGAACCTAAAGCTTCTTGAGTTATCGTGCTAAGCCACACACAAGCACACGTACAAACGCTATAGAAAACATAACCTTCTTGGTGAAGGTAATAAACGATCAACTATTACCACATCTTGACTCCAAGATTGTGCAGTCGTTAATGTTTTTTAAACAGGATGTACATCTTTGAACGTACTTCAGCTTTATGCTGCAATGTTCTTGATTTTAGCAATAAACCATTTTGATGATGATGATGATGATGAATAAACGAACGAATGAACGAATTCAGGAAACCAGTGTTTACCCAGTAGTCATTTTGAATTTTTCTGTGCGTTTTAGCAGCGTTTTATACGCAGAAGTGTGTGTTTGTGAGTGTTGTACCCCCAAGCGGGTGTTATTAGCGCACTGACCCGTAGATAATCACAGGTTATTACGTACCGGTCTGGTGAGTTGACATGACGTCCTTGCACTAAATACTTTAGCCCCCCTCCCCCTTTACTCCCATAAGACACACTTACTGTAACGTACTAAATGTTGTTTTATGACTTATAAAACAGACATTCCTTTTAAGTGTGACTTTTTGTGCTTTGTTTTAAGATTTCATTTTAGTCCATGACTTCAACAAATCGAAGCCAAAATGCTATAACCCTCTTATGTTGACGTCATGTCAGAATATACATGTACTATATTATTACCATGCCGTTACTTATATCGTCATTCTTAGTTAGTATCATATAATGTATTTTTAGATGCCGTCAATCGTACTATGTTGGATTACAGTACAGGTCTGATAAACACGCCAACATGATCGCCATGTACTCAAAATATATACTAGTAATAACATATCGTCTATGAAAAGCCTGTATTGACTTAGTACCTAGCCTGGACACAGTTCACATGACATTTGTCTATACTTTTGATATGTTTTTCCGATAGTAGATACACATGTGCCCACCTCCTTGCTAATAACAGCCTTGCGATTAGCCACCGCCGAAGTAGTCAAGAGCAGCACTGCGACCAACATGTAAGGTACAGTCATGATGCCCTCCATGTCGACTGCAATTCCAGGCTACTATAGACTTTATAGTGCTTAATAGAAGTTCGTTTGACAAATCTCGATTGGGCCGTATTTCCGAGCAAATATCAGATCCACAGGTTTGAGAATTGTTCAGGTGACAGAAGTCGTGTACAGGTGAGCTTGTACAGGTGAGACGTGGCAACACCTGGCTAGCTCAAGTTGAGAGGCGTTCTGTGACGTCACGGTTCAATGACCCCGTCATGGGTTGGATCCTTTTCTGGAGCATGTCGGCAGCTCCGAGGCATCGCAATGGCAAAGTGAAGGGGGTCATTCAGTCAAAAAGACCAATTTTTAAAATCTATGTCAGCTCTCACTCAGCATTAGCAGCCGGACTGCCTACACAGAACGCTGTCATTGGGAACATTTAGAAGTATGATAAGGAACTTGGACTGATAACGGACTGATGATTTACTATTTATTTTTGTATTATATTTTGATTTGCACTTTGTTTTGATTTTGTATTATATTTTGGTTTGATTTGTAATCCGTGACCCCGCCCTCACCCTCGACCTTGTTGAAAAGCGGTCATTTGTAACCGAACAAGCTTTCGAGTTTAAATAAAGGCTTACTACTACTACTACTACTGTCAGAGTTTTGCACTGAGGAAAGAATTATCTCTGGCTGTCCCCGATCTTAGCGATCTCCCTCGGAAGACTGTTCCAAAGTTTAACAGTTGTTGGCAAAAAAAGTTCTCTTATGATTGATGGTGTTAAAGACAGGGATCACCAGAGTGTCTTCGTACTAGAGTTTCATTCATCAGTCAAAACAGAGTCTATGTTTACAAACATCAGTTATTATCTGACTGAAGTCATGATTTAGGCCATGTTTTGTAAGAACGACACCTAGCGATTGCAGCAAGCCGCTGCAGCAACGTTTCTTTCCACTGACTTGACATTGCAGATCCAGGTCTTATCGCAAGGTGGCGCCCCGGTAAAACTCCAAGTCATACAGATGCAACAAACCTATTATTCGAAAGAATCGTTTTCCCGTCTTTTTTCCCATATCGGAAATACAAGATTTGTTTTTTTTTTCACAAGAAGGAGGTCAAACATCGACATTCTCTAATAAATCACTTCCCGATGTCCAGATACCGGCACATTGGGAACATTGATTCTTGAGACTGATATGTAGGCCACCTCTTTAGGGGCTGCGGGTGTTGGTATATAGAATTATGTGGTCTGATGATTTTATAAGCTGATTGACCATTTTTTCCAGCGTTCAGTAGTGCCCGTTACAGGCTAATAGACAGTAAGTAAGCCAGTTCAAGCTACACACGGAAATATCCACAAGTAGTACACAAGCTCATACAACTCATCTGTATTCTGACTAGGAAACTAATGAAGTAATGGGGTGGTATTGCAGTTAATTTGTCGACTTTGACCTTTTTGGTTTGAGTACAGATACCTGGTACGATATGCCCCTGTGATGCAAGTTAAGGCTTATTCATCAAGCGACTCTGCAGCTCAAAGTTTGTGGATCTGAAGCTTTACAGTCTGGTTCTGGGTGGACATGTTTGAAGGTGAGCTGTTATGTCAATTTTTCACAAGTCATGTAGAAGTAATTGATCGTATCCATTCGACTTCTCGCAACTGGTCTAAGAATGGATGGTTAATCAGCTTAAAATCAGCTCATACTCAGCAAACCACATAATTAGTAGAAATAGGACAAAATAAAGGAGAGTTAGCCCGGCCAGGGAGAGTACATTTTGCGACCCACGGGTGTGGGTGCGGCAAACTGTACTCTATAGCGGACCGACTCCTCTGGCATGTTATCTCTCTATTCGGCCAATTTCTACTCTTTCCAGCCGCCTCCCGAAGCCTGGTAGCTAGCTTAAACTGGCTCGACCAGACCCTACCTCAGGTCGGTCTCATTGATCCCCAGTGTTAGTATGTAGGGCACTTCTCCTGGGACATCTGTAATTAGGTGCGGCGTCGATCTTAATTACCAAGACTGTAAAACGGTTTAATGATCGTTAAATCTTACAAATGGTGAAGTGTTCTAAATAAAAAATATAATTTCAAACAATGATACTTCTTTTGGAGTAGTTTCGAGGCCTTTTTATGTGTTCCCAAATTAAGCATGATTTTATCCCACCCAACCTCGCCTAAAACCTCTGAAAACCTCCCCACTGTCACATATTGCCTGATCACTGACAACAACCTCCAGTCATTCAAAACAAGAGTACACAGGCATCTTCTTTTCACCATCAGGACTTCTGCATGTAGCTAGAACTTTGCAACTTTGCTGTAAACCAATGATTAGCCAGGAGTGTTACAGTCCAGGCTATTGTTTACATTAGCACATGATAGAAAAAATATAAAGAACGTAAAGAAATGAATGTAATGCAGCTTTATATCATTTTTTCGAATATTGCCGTCGCTGTTTGGTATGTATTGCAAGTCGATATTTGCTCTCCTTTCCTTCACATCGTTTCCCGGAAGGGCCACTTGAGAAGTGCTCTTAATTCGTTTGTTCTGTTGCCAACTTTTTCTAATCTCGGATTTCTTGGGACTTACTGAGAACAGAATAATCTTTAACAATCGGCAGTCAAAGAAGAGGAAGCCTCTTTAGCCTCTTGGGATCCGACTTGCTGCACGCCACGGCAAATGCCATCTGATCTGATACTTTCCTATGGAGGTTTACTTATGAATTTTCAAAATTCAATGCACCTAAAACCTTTAAAACCACCCCACTGTCTCGTATTAACGTATACGTAAAGAAAAGAATGTAACACAGCTTTATATAATTTTTCCAAATATTGTCGTCACTATTTGTTATATATTGCAAGTCGATATTTGCTCTCCATTCTTTCACATCGTTTCCCATAAGGGCCACTTGGGAAGTGCCTGTGATTCGTTTGTTCTGTTGCCAACTTTTCCGGATTCAAAATCCGACTCACTGCACGCCACGGCAAATACCATCTGATCTGTTATTTTCCTATGAAGGTCTACTTATAAATTTCCCCAATTCGATGCACCTAAAACCATGTGATTTGTGCTTGTGATTCGTTTGTTCTGTTGCCAACTTTTCCGGATTCCCGGACACAATCTCTGTTATCATCTCTCTCCAACATAGTAGAGCTACAGAATCTCAATGACAGTTCACTATGTTCCTTATTTCTACGAGGGTCCACATCAATTCCACACGAACAAAACTTTAATGCCTTTGATGTAGTTCAATACTTCATTTACTGTACAGGTATATTCTAGTAATTCATATATGTAGATCACCAAGTTGTCTTGTTTGTATTTATTTTGGTTTTTCTCACCTTGTAATTATGCATGTATTTTGTCAATGTGTTTTACACTTGTTTTATGTTTTTGAGTAGAAGGTGTTACATAAGCAACTTGTGGTTTTTGTCCAATGTTCAATAGATATGTGAATAAAAAACACAATTCGCTTTGCTGCACGCATCATCATCTGATATTTTCCTATCAAAGTTGACAGGAAGCGGCAAAATAACCAAACCGTGGCCGCGCCGTGCCGGCAAACCCGAAATGGTAATAAAGTTTGTACGCACGACCTTGGCCGGGTCAATACTCCCTCATGAGAAGTTGGACATGTTATAATAACGCGTAGCAGGCGTCCGTACTTGCGCCGTGTCATCCTGTATGTCACCACAGATCGTCTCATCACAATCAATGAGGGCCTGCATGCCCTTTTTCGTTAGGCGTAATCAGGCTTTGTTTTATAATAGGTCTTCGTAATCTGTATCTGTATAACCGGTATAACCGCCTTTCGCAGTGAATCCTCGGGCTGATCAGGATAAAATTCTGACGGAAATGGTTACTGGAAGGGCACTGGGCTAATTTTTAGGGTATCACGCAGAAAATAAAGGTGTCATCTTGGGGCTTGTTTCTGTAGTTTTAAAATACTGACTCAAATGTGCCAATGTGAAGCAGTATGTGTCAATATCACAAAGATTGCCTTATTCAGAATTATACCAGTTTTGCTGCCCTGAAATAGCATTGGAAATTGCCTTTAAAGGCACTCTATGTAGTTTTTTGACAATACAAAAAGTATATTTTTCATTCTTTTCTTTACATAGTACATTGACTTAGCCCTTTAGTATTTCAAAACTATACTCCGCAACAAAAAATACAACATCCTTGCTCCTTAGAAGCTTAGAAAACTGTGAATAATCTTCTATTCAACCGCTGGCCAAACCGCACATATCACATATGGTATTGTCCACTCCCAGTGGTTTGACCTACATCCCAGTGGGGTGTCAGTTGATAGCTTACCAGTTTCTGAAATACCTAATCGTTTACCAGATTTTTATCTCTTTTGAAGGGATAATGACCACAGTTTATTCATGCCCAACAAAATACTCTTAGTTGATAATTATATTCCACCACATGTGAAAGATATGAGTTTTTTCTAAGGAGGGTATATCTTGTGACATCTGCCCCTGTCTATCAAGCCTGGCAAGCCGGGTCAATTAGCCACCTAGGGGGCCAACCCCTGTATGTTGTTGTTGTGCTGAGCAAACCGGTGGCACCGGCAACTGAACAAGGACTGTTTGAACGGACAAAACTAAAAAATGTGAAATAATGACACCGAAATTTAGTACAATTAGAATATTTCAAATTTTTGCGCAAAAAACTACATAGAGTGCCTTTAAACTTAGAAAATAACTTCAGTGTTTCGTGGCCTCCTGTACCCCTTCACTCCTCGTGTCATCGCAGTCAATCCTCGGGCTGACCAGGGATGTAGGAAACATACAGGCTGTTATCAGCACGGGGAAGAATCGATATAAACATGATAGGCGCCATGTTGGTTTTATAGAGGTCACGACCCGACATGACCTCGCTGACTCCTCTGCCGAGAGGGGAGGCCGGGTGTGACATAACAGCGAATGTTCCGGAAAAGACAGGAAAGGTTCTCAAAAAGGAAATTCAAACCCTACTACTGTAGATTTCCAGGCGAAAATGTCCTGAATCTAAAGCGATTTCGACACTAAGCTTATCGCCATGGACACAGTCGTGCCGATGCCGTTTATAATGTAACGCCCCCTGAAGGTGTTATAACGTCTGGTTTATGCCAGGATCAGGAGTGTTAGCCTGTAATTGACTTTTACGGTCGTTTCGCAGAACTCTTTTGTGTTAGGGTTGGGATTTGGTATAACCTCTCACGGCATTTCTGTAGGGCTACAGAAAAGCTTTCTGGTAATCCATAGCCCTCGCTGAACGCTTTGTGTTAGGATTGAGGCTAGTATAACCTCTCCAGGCATTTTTGTAGCACTCGCCGAACGTTTTCTGTTAATCTGCAGCGCTCGCTGAACGCTTTGTGTTAGGACTGGGATTTAGTATATAACCTCTCCAGGATCTTAGCATGAAAGTTCATCTGTGTTGGTATACTTCATTATTACCAAAAGGGCTAAACTTTCTATCCAACACTAAGTAAATTGGGACTGATTTTTCTGTAGCGCTAAACGAACGCTTTGTGTTAGGATTGGGGTTTGTATAAACTCTCCCGGCATTTTTGCACCGTTAGCCGAAAGCTTTGTTATAAGTATAACCTGCTTTGTCGTTCGTTACTGACGCTGAAGAAGACCGGTTGATGTCTCGAAAAGTCCGGAAATTATCTCCGTTATTTATCCTGTAGTAGAGTTTGAATGCCTTTGCTCCGCGAGCTAGCTTCTTACCCACGACGGGTGACGGCAATATGAAATAATGTGCAATATACGTTTGTGCCATGCACGGATACGTTTCTTTTTCAGACTGATAATTTAGATTCTATCCGTGATGTATTCCTTCCGACTGGGAGATTCGCGGCGCTGATCGCGTTATGCCTGCTGCAGCTTCTGAGCCTCCCCGCCGAGAAACGTCAGGATCTATAAAGAGACGGTTTCTCTTCTGTGCACGGGGAAAATGAGTTTTCCATGAAATATTGGAACCGAAGTCTGACCGTTCCCAAAATCATATCCAGTTGCTTGAGAACCTTTTTTTTGTCGTATGGGTCGGATGTTTCAGCAAAACAACTTACTCAAGCCAACCGACAGATTCAGCCTGTAAACCATGATTATGTATGTGTAATAATTTTGTATGTGTCTTTGTATATACTTTTTGGATGCTCATGTATTGTATCTTAGTGTTTTGATGTAACAATTGTACCCAATTTAGGGGAAGCATTTCTGCTCACCCCTGCTGATGTACATTTGGAGTTATGCAATAAAATAAATAAAATGACTGTGATCAAAATAATACTTGACTGTGCAAGGAACAACTTAGCAAAGCTAAAGTAAACCTAGAGTATTGCAGTGTACATGTGGCATGGTCGTATGATTCAGTAGCATATCAAGTACAAGTTTGCCTCTATAATAAATCACTGATACTGCCTACGGCATTGGATCTAACAGTCTATCACCACATCCAGAGGTGTCGGTTGAGTAGAAAATTCTATTATCTGATGCATTTGAGTTTGCCCGGTCTCTGTTATTGTCGGAGCGCGTTCACATTTATCAGTATTGACATGTTTCCGTGTACGGAGGCGGGATAGCATCCCGATAAAGCCGCTGGTAACTGGTTTTAGAAAAAAAGTACAAACAACAACGTCAGTAAATCCGTACCATGCAGCGAGTGACTTTACTAGCATGAAAGTTCATCTGAGTTGGTACAATACATGAAGAAAATTAAACTATTTTCCAATTCAAAAAAGAAAATAACTCACCAGAAATGTTAGACTGAATCGCTCAGGTTTTTACAGCTTTATGACCCAAATGCTGTGGGTGACTTTGCTAATTTACAATGGTTTTGATTTTGGGGTGTCTGTCAGTGTGTGTAATAAGTGCTTGCATTTCCGTATTCCTACATACAGAGCATGTCAAAGGCACTCGTAGGAAGTAAGGATTTTTTTTTACAGATTTGCTCAGGGCAATGCCAGGAAATCACTCCCAGGCATCGAACGAAGTGTGGACTATTGGAACAGCATCCCTTCTCCCTAAGTCAGATTCATCAATCCCCAAGACAAGCTGGACTCGCTGAGAGTGAGGACTAACTGAGCCAATAGGAGATGCAGCGTTTACTTAATCTCCAAGCAGATCCAAGGGTGGCAGAAGACAGTTACTGTATCAAATTGAATTTGCCAGGCAGTATCCAGTCGCCAGAGAGGATCCATACGCCACCCAAGCCACCCAATTCAGAGCAGAAAAACATTTCTGAAAAGATTGCCCCTCCTCGATCCTTGGGTGGCGTATTGGACCCTCAGCTGGCCAATGGATACTGCCTTGCCAATTTGATACTGTCTTTTGCCACCCTTTGGATCTGCTTGGAGATTAGGGTTTATTGTGACTGCTCGGGCATATCCCTGAAAACAGGGCAGCGTCGCGACTTTGGCCATCTGGTAATAATATAGGAATAAATCAGGTCTGACGTGTCAGTGATACGTTTCTGCCAGACTTTCCTATGACTATAACTGTAGAAAAATAAATGGTTTTGAGCCAGTTAAATCCCAATTTAATCGTAAGCATTTTTAAAAGTCACCACAGTATGGGATCCATATAAAGAAAGACAAAGGCAAACTGAAAAGGGTACAGAATCAAGCTGCAAGATTCTGTATGAACAACTATGAACGGGGGGCTAGTGTCACGGATATAGAAACAACCTTACAGTGGGTGTCGCTGGAAGACAGACGAAGAATGCCCAGACTATGCATGATGTACAAAATGACTAATAAACTGGTGGACGTTCCAACTACTGGACTGATTCAACAGCAGAAGCAGGGTTTACTGTGTCTGCTCGGGCATATCCCTGAAAACAGGGCAGCCTCGCACCTTTGGCCATCTGGTTATTACCCGGGCGGAATATGAGCTATGACGTTATGTGACACGTTAATCCGGTGTGATTAGGTAATGCATTTCTGCCGGAGAAGTGAGGAAGGCGACGGTTGGGTTTAAGCCCCGGAACAGATACAGTTTACAGTCGCGCGCGGCTAAGTGGGAGGGGTGGGAGGCAGAGACAACAGGATTTTATATCTGTATCTGTATCGACATAGCCGGTATAACTACCCTTCGGCGTAACACACCAAGCTGGTACCAGCTTCTGTATCTGTAGCTGTATAGCCGGTATAACCGCCCTTCGGCGTAACACACCAGCTTCTGTATCTGTATAGCCGGTATAACTTTACGGTGACCTTTTCGGCTCTCCATATCTCAGACCACTTATAGTTTCTAACATGTGCCAGCTTCCTTACGTGAAGCTGACCTAAAGTTAAGATTTCTGTATTCGAAATGCTGTTTGTTACCATCTGCCGAGCATATTTAGGGTGACTGGTGCAAACACGGGGCAAACATGTTTTTGATTGCTATCTTGCACTTTGTGCCTTATGTTCTGCTGAATTCCAAGCGGTGAATATCAAGCCAGCTCTTTCTAAGGAGTACCAGTAGAGCAGAGCACTCAGATTAGAGTAGATTCAGAATGTACATGACTTGCTCTGCTGCTTCCAAACCTGGATTCATCATTGTATCAAACGGATATTTGGCTACATTTCTGATCCCAAATATTCCTCACGTGTAACCCGACACCAGCCGTGACGCTGCATGATGAACCAATCATGAGACCTCATCGCGAGGTCACGCCGGGTCACAGCTCAGGTGCTCAGCCAATCAGCGTGAAGTTGTGCGTGGCCGTGACGCGCTGATGGCGAATGAAGTGACGTGATGGAAATGAATTTCTTGAGGTTAAAACTTTTTCTCGTGTAATTTCTTGCGAATTTTCACTGCAACTCTGTAACGTGGCGTTCTACATCGGATGCAGTTAGAATATTATCTACGGCAGATACTGGCTGAATGAATAGGCACTGGTATAGTGCACTGGTACTGATCTGAATAAGCATTTATGTGTAGAAGAAGAAGACCAAAAAGGGTAAGAATGATAAAGCAACGAGGCAAGGCCCTAAAAACTCCTTGCATGGTGATTGTCTCAATTTGCGTTCTCGCACGACTGAACTGTCACGCGTTTGCACAGCTGAATCTGGTAAGTTTAGGACTAACCAGCTACAAGAGCAAGAAACAGCCATGCCTTCAAATATCAGAGTTATCCAAATAACCATGCAGTTCAACCACCTCGGACATGCACCACAGTAGATGAAAGGCCGAACTTTGCAGAAAAATCATTTCTACGCGGCAATAGAAGCAGCACATCACAGTAATGCAGGCAATTTTCCACCTGAAGTCCGGTTTCGGACGTGTTGATTCCCCTCTTGGGCACCATCACACAAACTTTCATGCATCACTGCAAATTCTAACTGCGGCGAACGCTACAGTCCCGAGTCTGATCTATGGTCCAATCGCGTTAACGCTCTCCAGGATGTGGCAGATAATTGAAGAGAACAATCTGCGAAATTGTTACAATTCTCTATATTGTGGCGACTTATATTATACGTCGCTATTCATGAAAGACAAGCATGAAAAAACCTATCCCGGGTCATGGAAGGTAATAATGTTATATTGTAGCAATGCAAACAGGCCATAACTCGCCTATCATAGATTGCAGCCGTTTTACAGAAGGTGATATATTTCGTATCTAGTGCGGCCGTTCTGTAGATGTATCGCCATTGCTGCGCTGCTGTATCGGGTTGGTGGACGGTGTATGATCAGGTCTGGCTTACCAGTGATACATTATTGCCAGACTAGCTAGCCAATGGGTGTAGTTGTAGAATACGAAATAGTTTTGAGCTAGCATGAAAGTTCATTTTGTAGACGGTGTTTTGAGCCAGTTAAATCTTAGTTGTGAGCCAGTTAAATCTCAGTTAAAGCGTTTGATATTAAAAGCTGTTTGTCAACTCTCTTTCAGGCATCAGAAGGACTGCATGTTAGAAGCCCGATGCAGTCAGGCTACTGAGTTCTGCGGCGTAACACACCAGCTTCTCAGGCACGCGGCGCGGCGGCAGTCAGGCTACTGAGTGACCAGGCATTTGTGTTACCTGATAGTCTCCACCAGACTCTTTTGCAGGATGAATTAACAGTAGAAATCGGCCTAAAAAGGATGTAGCTGGCCAGGGGAGTTGGCCTGCCATAGAGGTTTTTTTCCAAAACTGGACCCTCTGTGACCGGCCAACTCCCCTGGCCAGCTACATTCTTTTTAAGCCGATTTCTACTGTTTATTCAGCCTGCAAAGGAGTCTGGTGAAGGCTACTTTCTTGAGGCGTTACTCCGATCTGACGGCGTTATTTTCCATGCTGCTTCCTTTACGTATGAATCATGTCCACCGGGATTCGTCAGCGTCTTGCGATTTTTTTTTCTTTTTCTTCCAACATTTGAAGACGACGTAGTGACGGCACACTCAAGTTATATCAACTTATTTTATGTCGCCGCCAACGCAGAGGACAAATACAGGACAGGACAATACTCATTTTCACTTAAGCGAGGAAAGTCGTGTTAATCGGTGGCATGTCAGGACCCGAACCCGGGACCTCTTGATTCCGAGTTGAGCACTCTGCCGCTACGCCACAGGACCCCACAGAAAACACCGTGCGATGTTGTTATCACCGGCGTTCGTCCTGACGGCGTTATTTTCCCTCCTGCTGCCTGTAAGTATTCATCACGTCCACCGGTAACGGGTATAAAGCATGGGGATTAGCAGCCGCGCAGTTACCATTTCACTGTCTGGTCTTTTATCGAAATGGCTCGTAGGGCTGCCCATTTATAGTATTCATTCAGAACCTTGATGTGCAAATGGCTTGAGAAGACAGCCAGACATACAGACGGG
>NW_017804209.1:1813037-1814147 GCF_001625305.1 Branchiostoma belcheri
GAATAAGAAATAAAACTCATCAAAGCAAGGCCCACCAGGTCAGAGTTGGACATTGCCGTTACTTTCCGTACGTGTTAACCTAACTGGTCTGAAACTTGTGGTCGATTCAGAGTTGAAGAAGAAGAAAAAAGACACATTAAAAGCTAGGACCAACTAGGCCAGTCCAGGCCAGAGTTGAGAGAATTGTTATTAAACCTAACTGGTCTGAATCTTCTGTTCGATTCAGTGTTAAAGAAGAGAAGAAGAAAAAAAAAACATTAAAAGTGAGGCCCATCCAGGCCAGTCCAGGTCAAAGTTGAAAGAGTTGTTTTTAAACTTGTTACAAACTCCGAACTTCCAGGCCGCCGCTGTTGCCATTCCGGACACGCGTTAGTACTGAAAATAATTTTCTCTGCCAGCTTCGCGACCCTCTCCGCTGCAGATCTATACTTACCGATCTGAACCTGGACACTTCGCGGCAGGACAAGACAAAGACAGTTGTAATTTCTGGAAGTCTCCCCGGAGGGTCCGAGAAGCGTCCTTCCCGCACGTTTCCCATCAGCGGGATTACGGACCTCCATTTCCTGCGGCGACTCGCAGCGGAGATAAACCATCCATCCGGAGATGGGAAAATCACGAGCAGTTATGAGAGGGCGGCGTGAGAACTTATAAATGAGTTCCTGAGAACTATAGTTTAAGTTTTCTTGCAGTACATGATAGATCGTGTATGTGTATGTGTATGTGCGTGTTTGGGATTGTGGTATATGTGCACATGAAAGTTGTTTTCCATCATACATATGTGATAGATTGTATATGTGTATATGTGTATATGTGTGCTTGTGTGTGTGTGTGTGTGTGTGTGTGTGCGTGTGCGCGTGTGTGTGTGTGTGTGTGTGTGTGTGTGTGTGTGTGTGTGTGTGTGTGTGTGTGTGTGTGCGTGTGCGCGTGTGTGTGTGTTCGTGAGAGAGGATATACGAAAAACCTCCAGCTTTCTATTTGGATTATTTTATGTCATTTCAATCGCTTAGAAAAAGAATCCTGATTACATTTCAAACTAGCATAAGGACGAGAGCCTTCCCCGATCCATGTACTTGTTTCACCAGTATCGGCACGCCGGCCACCTGATGTATT
>NW_017804209.1:1814167-1829192 GCF_001625305.1 Branchiostoma belcheri
TGTGTGTGTGTGTGTGTGTGTGTGTGTGTGTGTGTGTGTGTGTGTGTGTGAGTGCGTATGTGTGTGTGTGTGTATGTGCACGTGTGTGTGTGTGTGTGTGTGTGTGTGTGTGTGTGTGTGTGTGTGTGTGTGTGTGTGAGTGCGTATGTGTGTGTGTGTGTATGTGCACGTGTGTGTGTGTGTGTGTGTGTGTGTGTGTGTGTGTGTGTGTGAGTGCGTGTGTGTATATGTGTGTTTGTGAGTGCTTGTATGTGTGTGTTTGTGTGTGTGTGTTTACGCCCGCGCGTATGTGTGTGTTCGTGAGAGAGGATATACGAAAAACCTCCAGCTTTCTATTTGGATTATTTTATGTCATTTCAATCGCTTAGAAAAAGAATCCTGATTACATTTCAAACTAGCATAAGGACGAGAGCCTTCCCCGATCCATGTACTTGTTTCACCAGTATCGGCACGCCGGCCACCTGATGTATTCTCTCGGGTTTGCAGATAAATTCCGGGCGTGTCTGCAGGAAAATGAAGAGAAGATCAGTTTAGGACGTTTTCTTCAGACCGACGAGAATCGCGTTACTCCAGAAACACGATCAATATCAGCATGATTCTCATCTCAGTGGCGCCTCGGGTGGTTTATGCATCTTATTCTCCGGTTTGCCAGATAAAGTCCTGTACTCATGATGAACTAACTGACTAATGACTATGACTAATAAACGGGTAGACGTACCAACCACTGAGTGTCTGATACCAGCTCAGAAAAGAACAAGAAACAATCATGCCTTCAAATAACTTCAGAGTTATCAACAAAGAATTGACTATAGAGATAAAGATACAGATGTATATGCTAGATGATAAATAGCAGCTGCTTATTTTGACAGAAAGTTTCATCAGAAGTTATAGTTATGGAATACATTACAAATTGCAAACACTATTGATAGAATTGTTCGGTTCATCATCTAACAATGAAAAGAAACAAATCTAGAACTCCAAAACTTTAGAGGATACTTAGACTCTGTGAATTTCTTGTTTCGATAGAATTCGCTTGTTCATTTTCCTGTTAAAATCCTACATGTGCCTGTTTTCTTCTGACCATTTCAACTACAATTTATCAACCGTCTAACCGTTACAGCCCCAAAACGGATATATAGTCTCTGTTAGTCGCTATCGTTGAGATCAGGGAATCTGATCCAGTTCATCGTTAAAAATGGTGATAAAACAGAATCTGATGTTACATAATAACTGAACACCCGATGTGTTGTCATCAGTCCACTGTACTGTAATGCTCAAATGCCGTAGATAATGTACTATAAAAAGCCATATCAATAAGCGGCGGAACAATTACATAGTATCAATATGTCTTGTCGCTGTTACGATCTCGTTACATGTTTAACAAATTACTCGTTTAACAATTCTACTACTATTCTTCCCGTTGCACATCTGATCGCAGCCGGCGCACGTTTAACCCTATCCAGACCGGGCTTTTTTGTTAACGCTGGGACAGAGGGGGGGGGGGAGTCATTTGATGCCCGCCCTGTAACTCAACAACCACTTACCGTAGGGTCACCGAATTTTCAAATGAAGTGTATTGCAAATTCATGCCCGGGGGGCTGATTGCAGATTACAAACAGAAAGAACAATGAAACGTAGTATAAAATAACTAAAATCTACATGATAAAAGGTAGTTGTCTAGAGCTATGTCTATGTCTAAAACTATGTCTAAGGGGTGTGACTTCTCTTTTTTAGACCATGGAAGACGTAATGTCCCACCTTTTCCAAAATTTGTGGGTTTGGGGAAGTTAAAAATAGGAATAGTTTTTCTTGGTCTGTAAGTTTAGTAAAATTGGGATAAATGGTAGAAGTTTGAATAGTTAACTCATTTCAAGCGTTGCTATGGAATGAACAGCTTGAGAGAAAGTGTATTTAGTCTTCCATGATAACTAATACTTGGATGGTTCTAGCGCAAGCCGTTCATGCGCGATCCGAGATGAAAGTTGGCCCTGGCCTCAAAAGCCCCCTTTTCATTTAAATAGGAAGCCAAGCATAGATTTATAACTAGGCCCGCTGCTACGCCACTGCTGCGTGTGTGGATGGGCCACGGTTAGCGTTTAAATGTCAGCTACAAAGATCACCCTTCCCTGCGGGGTCCTGCGGGCCGGACCAATAACGGGGGTCAGACCCGGAGGGTACAGAAAGTAAATAACGCCAATTGTTTGAGGAGAAGGCTCTTTGTATTCTCCAAGCAGAGGTTGGTTGGGTTATATGTGGCGTAGCGGCAGAGTGTTCGACTTGGAACTAAGAGGCCTGACATCCCACCGACCTTGTACCCTTGGGAAATGCACTTTGAATTACATGACTTTCCTCACTTCGCTCAGGTGTACATGAGTATTGTATTATCTCCTGTGTCAGTGGTGGCGGCATTGATATGAGTTAAAAGTGCCGTCACCTCGTCTTGTGATTATATGTTGGAAAGTAAAAGTAAAGCAAAGGTTTTGGTTTTTGGTTGCTTTTTTGGCGTTTCAGGCTTTTTATCAGGGTTTCTTTTTTGCACTGGAATTTTTGTTGGGTTGGAGTGAAAAAAGTTCAGTGCAAACAAGAAACCCGGGAAAAAAAGCCTAAAACACGCCAAAAATAACTAAAAAACAAGGAGAGTGTGCTCTTTGCTGCACGTAGGCAATAGAGAATCGGGAATCGGTAGCCAAGAAACTTCAGTGTGGCAAAGGTTAAGTCGGCGCTACATTCTCCGGAGAGATGAACTACTGATGATGTTGAGTAAAGGTCATAAAGGAAATTTAAAAAGGTTATGAAATAAATAGAGGGTTACTTTTTCAATATAACTTTGTGACTCCTACTTACATGTAGTATTCAGCACATTTTGAAGGTGATGCGTGCACAACAGTAGAAGTTATAGAAGGACTAAAATAAGAGTACAACGTTGTTCATTGCAACTTGTGACACCGATTCTGTCGACTATCTTTCAGTCTACGTACGTTTTTAGGTATCACAATAATAATCAAATTGTTTTAAGGGATAACGTGTTAAGCTTACCTTAGTCCTAAGAAAATGTAATTAAGTTTGTCATATTAAGTAAATATTGAATTGAATTTGTATGTACTAAGTGATGTTGTATTTAAGTTATACTATACTTTGTATTTATGCATTTATGTGTCAGTGGTAGCCGCTACCAGCCTTGTTGCTGCCTGGTTGCCACTTGTTATGTACTGTTGCATTTAAATAAACAAACAAACAAACAAACAAACAAACAGCTACGCAGTAGGCGTTACCGAAGGCACATCAAATTCTCTAGTGTATGGAAGTGTACAATCTCAGTTACGGTAAAAGGACAAAAATGAATTATGGACATAAAAATCCAATTTAAAGCAAAAATGAATATTTCAGAACTGCGCAAGACGTAATTGAAGGCGAATCTATGTACTCTCCAAGCAGAGGTTGTGGGGAATGATCGTTAGCTTTTTATATATGGCCCGTTTTTTGTAGCTACCCCCACCACCTTGGGTCGCGTATGGACCCTCTCTGGCCAATTGGATATTGCCTGACTAATTTGATACCTAGGACCCTAGGATCTGCTTGGACATTAGAATCTATAGACCAGGCGCCATGGGTGACCAGGGTTAATCAGTACCTCCCAGAGATGTGGCGACAACATAATCCAGGATTTAGTATTTAATGCGGTAGGATTTCATATAAAAGCCGAAGCGGCCGTACCTAATTCATTTTCTTTTTCATATTTTATTTTATCCATTACGACTAAAGCCTATTTACATTCATTGAATATTTCATATGCCACATATTTTATATTCGATATAATTTATACACACAATACCATAGATATTTATAGGCAAAGTTTCTAGAATTATAGTATATTACCTCGTATAACAACAGGTCTTCAAATTTGTAATATCAACTCATTAGTATTACCTATTACCTGGTATAGAAATCATATTGCATAATATACCACTTAAGTCTCGTGTTTTGTAAACGCCTTTATATATGCCATGTAACCGCTTATATATTGTGTCCTTCCACAAATGTGGTAAATCTTCATAAATAAATAAATAAATAAATACTGCATACTGTCCAGTCGCCAGGCACCTTCAGCTAGTTCATGTCGTATGTCTTCATGTCGTCATACAACACAAAGAAACAAACCAAATCAAACGCAAACGAACCTGAAGCTTTCTCCTTGGTCTAGATCTGTAAGAATGACGCAGCGTAGGCTGTCGTGCATACAAGTGGCGGTAAATGGGGGCACGTATAACGTCTTTCTCCTTGGTTTGTGCTAGCGATGACGCGATTCAACTTATTTCATGCCACCTCCTACGCAGAAACACGCATGAACGGACTACAGAAATACTCATTTTCACCGGAGCGAAGTGAGGAAAATCGTGTTAAGTGCCTTTCATAAGGGCACAAGATCGGTGACATGGCAGGATTGGAACTCGGGATCTGTTTGTTCCGAGCCGAACGCTCTGTCGTTACGCCACACGCCCCTACAGTGAGCTGCTGTACCGTGCATAATTGTAGTGGTAACTGGGAGCACGGTTAACAGGATTTGTTAACCGCATTGATTCCAACATGTAGTCACAAGACGTGGTCACGGCACACTCAAGTTTTTTCATTCAACTTAATATATTGATGCCGTTACCAACACACAATACTCATTTTCACCTGAACGAAGTGAGGAAAATCGTGTAAAGTGCCTTTTATAAGGGCACAAGAACAGGGCAGGATTCGAACTCGGGACCTTTTGGTTCCGAGAGGATTCGAACTCGGGACCTCTGCGGCGTAACGAAAATGGATCGCCCTGCCCCCACAGAAAGCTGTTGTGGCGTGCATAACTGTGGCGATAAGTGGGAGCACAGTTAGCACAGTTAACAGGATTACTGCAGGTAAGTGGATCAGGGAGCCACTCACTGTACTCAGCTCAGCTCAGCTCAGCGGGTACATCAAAAACACATCAGCACCACACCTCATCCTGTTCACCACAATGCGCACGGTGATACGCGGGTTAGTTTAGGTTTGGTTGGTTTTCAATATCCATCATCATGATAATATCATTCATTCACTATTCTTGGATTGAAATAAAACGTGATCAAAGTGATATGCTCCACGGAACATTAAAAGAACATCATGCGCGTGTTAGTGATTTTTTTATTCCAAAATTTCATGACTAGACATCGTGACAGCACAATCAAATAAGCCCTTTCGCCATTAGCGGCGCGAAATGCATGATGGGTAATGTCCGCCATTTTTGGAGATAAACAACCCGGCATCGCCCACGTGCCACATCGGATCACCTGATGAAAGCACGTGATCCGGCGCACGTGGCCGCGCACCTGCTGCTTTTGGAACGACGTTCTGATGGAACCGCTTTTTGCGTTCTATTCTAGAAGCGTCGGTTACAGTTTTGATTTCATAGAGGTTAGTAGTTTTGAGTTTCACGGCACGTGAGCTCGGATGTTACCTGGAGATTTTCTTTCGTAATGGACGACAAAGATTACGGCGGACATTCCTTAGAAGAGATTGGACACTGGAAAGTGCCGGCTTTGAAGGCGTTTCTAAGTGTTAGAGGACTCAAAACGTCAGGGAAGAAAGCAGACCTACAAGCTCTCGCATATAGCGCTGTGCAGCTACGTATACCAGAGAATCCAGACGCGGTTGAGGAAGACCGGGCACGGTCAGTTGAGTACGCGGAACTTTTAAAGATCAAGGACAAGGGCATAAAGCTCCCCGATCCCCTTGTAGATTTGGCTGAAGGATGGGTTGGAGAGAAGGACGGTGTGAAAGAATGGCCACCTGTTTCGTACTTCGAGATCGCCCAGTGGCTACTTTGCGAGGCGCCGTGTGTCAGCCTTCCAAGGAACGGTAACTCACCGAAGGAACGGAAGCCTGCCACGCTCCACAAGCGACTTTTGACTGATTACAAAGAGGGCAAGGCGTACTCTTATTTTGACAGTAAATGGATCAACGAAGTCCAGTACCACACCATCGCCCCGGACAGTGACATATGTTTCCTTAAAACAACATGTACACCATCTCAGTCCATCAGAAACATTCCCCACACCGTCTGGGTCGCCGCGGAGAAGAAGTCGGGAAAGATTTGTACTGCATATTGTAGCTGCTTTGCTGGGTGAGTTATGTAATATATATGTCACAAAAACAATGTTTACAGTGTAAAAATGCCTGTAAATCTTTATACAGTGCATAATATTGATAATACAAGAATTTTCCCCCACATATCAGCATTGTTGAAACAAAGTTTACAATCACATAGCTTTTGATTTCCCTCACATGGCGCGAGTTACCAAGTTCTCATTATCATTTTGTGGTGTCTTTTTCAGACTTGGATCTACATGTAACCATGTTGCTGCCCTGATCTTCAAGATAGACCATGCATTTATGACTGGATGTTCCAAGCCGGTGGCTTGCACATCAAAGGAATGCACATGGAATGTGTATAGTGGAGGGGCTGCCGCAGTGCTGGAGACTAAACCCATCTGTGAGATGGAATGGAAGAAGCCAAATTACCACAAAGGAGGTATGTAATAGTAACCTATGGCAATAGATGTAAACTATTAATAAGTCATGTCAAGAGCTTGCAAGATGCAGTGCCATGTCAACATATACAATTAATGTGTAAGCTCAAATTACATACTAAATATTTTTTTCTCTATTCCTCTTACAGCAAATATAAGCCCCATCAATACTGTTGCGAAGAAGCTCTTCAACCCACTCCAGAACTCAACCAACGCACCGACAACCAAAGGACTCCTAGACGCCCTGTATCCATCATGCCAGGATTCTACAATATTCACGTACCTGTACCATGACACACTCCCACCCCCAGCCTACCCCCCTGAAGCTGATTTCAACCTGGGTACTGAGATGGAAATAGAAACAACAGTCGAGTCTGCCCCACTGCTAAGTTTGTCAGAAATGGCTTCCGGGAAACACACCGTTCAGTCTTTTGTAGAAACCTTGCCAACGTACACCACGGATCAGATAGCCACAATTGAAGAACAGACGAGAGGACAGGCTGACAACCCACAGTGGTCCGACTTCCGAGCCGGCATGATTACCGCCTCCAACTTGAAGTCAGTGGTCACGCGGAATAACACACTCCACGATGACAGCACATCAAGGAGCAAAAACCCACAACCCATCATAAAAACAGTAATGGGCTACGCACCACTAAACCCAAACCTCCCAAGTCTTAAGTACGGACGGCTGCTGGAACCTGTCGCAAGGAAATCGTACACAGCCCTGCAGAGAGAAAAGGGGCATCAGAATCTAGATGTCACTGAGTGCGGTCTCTTTGTGGACCCCCAAAAGATCTTCTTGGGTGCTACACCTGATGGTTTGGTGCAATGTACATGCTGTGGGGAAGGCCTATTGGAAATAAAATGCCCACGTACATCTGCTATGGAACAGCCTAGTGCCAGCAACACAAACTTCTTGAAGCTCTCTGAAAATGGGGACACACGACTCAAACAAAACCACGCGTTCTACTACCAAGTGCAGGCACAGATGGGTGTTACCGGGAGACGCTGGTGCGACTTTTTTGTTTATTCAAAGGCCGGTTACCACCTTGAGCGCATACGCTTCAATGATGATGTTTGGTCAAGAGCAGCTGTTGCAGCGGAACAATTCTTCAACGAGCTTGTTGCCCCTGAACTTGTCTACAGAGAGATAAGGAACAGTAACAATTTAAAGACATGGGAGTAATATGTTCATGATGGCGCTTTTGTCTGGGACAAAGCAATGACAACTCAGGGAAAGTTCGTCAGTTGTTGCAAATAGATAACAGCACTTAGTTTCTGTGCTGAACACAATAAAAAGCTCGTTAAACGAAAATGTACAAGCAGTGTTACTGTATAAAAATTTCACAACTGGGTATATTAACATTTGTCACGTTACCCAAGTAAGTACTAAGAAATATGTTATCTCGCATTCTAATCTACAGCAATGTTCATGTGCCAGGCACACGTCGGAATATTGTTTATGACCTCTAGGTCTAATCTATTTTAATCAATTAAATATTCCATAACTTGATACAAGAGTGTTGTTATCCACCTATTTGTACAAGAGATCCGGATCCTAACAAAATCACAAACACTTAAATACAGTTAATAAGTATGAACCAACTTGAATACATAGAATACTAATATAATATCAACCCGACATCAGTGAATAATTATTCTTTACTTGATTAAGTCAGACTGAAGGTTGACTAGTGCTGCACAGACTTTGATAATATCATCTGCTGCTGGCAAAAGTGAAATGGGAAATGTGCCATCTAGAATTCTAAAGTCCTTCAGCCGGTTAATGGCCCGCTCAACATGGATCCTCAAGTTCGCAACAGTTTTTGTTTTCTTTACTTTGTTCCTGGCCATTTGACGCTTCCCCTGTGCTGCAGGTGGAATCTGTAGGGTAGCGTGCCGTAACAACAGATCCTCCTGGATGGGGAAACCTCTGTCGGCCATGATAACATCATTTGGTTCTACCAAATCTAGGAATCCACTCTTTCTGGTGATGGACACATCGGAGGCCCTTCCACCATACGCCTTTGACAGAAACGAGATATGGCCATTTGGAGTGATTCCCACTAGTACTTTCATTGTATTATGTTTCTTATAATCGGACCATGTGGCTGCTTGCATCTCCAAATTTCTTGGTCTCTCAATAAAGATCTCTGTGCAATCCATGATGCATCGTATCCTACTACATTTGTTCTTGAACTGTGTTGGCAAGGTAGTGGAGATTGCATGTCTACTTGGCCAGACAATAAGTGGCTGTAGCGTTCCCGACAGAAAGCGCACCCAGGTGCTGACAATCTGAGAGCAAGAACTGGGGACAAGGCCAAATAGGATAGCAAGGAAATTGATCGTAAGTCCCAGACGCAGACGCATCAGTGTCAGGAGAAACTCCTCTCGCAAACTTAGCTTCCGCTTTGATCCACGTTTCCTGGGAGTTCCGTTGCCTTTTGTAGTTGGCCTCTTCGTCTTTGGACTTGATTCTGTGCTTTTCCAGTAGGTAAGCTTCTGGGCATGGGGTTCCAGGTATCGGTACATATCATTGAAGGCCTGCTTTGACCTAAGTCCCGTACATTGATTGATATCATTGTCAGTTTTCAGGGTGTCGGCAGTAAACACCTTCTTCTTCCCACTTGACTTTCCTCCAGACTTTACCTGTTGTGTTTTGAGCGAGGTGATTTCCTGCTCCAGCTCTTCAACCCTGTGTTCCAGCGAATCGATTTTCATTTGTTTTTGCGTACAACCTGGACAGTCACATCCTTCTCGGCAGTCACATCTGTAGGTGTACGGGTGGTCTTGCTCTATCCTTTCTGTTGGTGTTATTACAGGATCATCTTCAATACGGGGTTTCTTCTTTGCGGGTTCAGGGATTGGCAGACGTTGTGTTGGAGGTGGACGCCTTGGCGTTATCTTCTGCTCACATGACGGCATTGTGTAGCCCAGGTGAAGTACGGGGTCAGGATAAGTACGTGTCGGTTTTCCATCTGGGAAATGGCGTGAGCATACTCTGTCGTGGCACTTGTTTTCCCAGTTTTTTTTGGTGTTTGGGTAAAACTTGTTTATCAGTTTATTCCACCTTCTCCTACCGTTTGGGTCTTTCTTCTCGGTTGGAAATGCATAGAGTTGGAATGGCTGGGGACAGTTGCAAAGTTTATTTTTTGTTCCATGTGTTTGACATGTCCGTGCCTTCCATTTCGCCAGTGTATACGATGAATTACTGCAGTTAACCACTGCACACAGCTTCATGGTAAGATCTAGAACATGGAAAGATAGAAAAGCAAAATTGAAGCAAAAATTACACTGGTACTTAACGTGATCATGACACACAAATACGACTTAATCTGATTGTTTATTTATTTATTTATTTGTTCGGCTGATACAACACAGCCAGGGCAGCCCAACTAGCTTGAAGCTATTATTAAGGGCATGCCCTGGGAAAAAAGTGTGGTTAAATATACATAGAATGGGCATAAATTCTTAAAAACACCATAATTACATATTTTGGCCGTTATTATATGGTCTATACAATCTGATTGTATTTGACATTATTAGTATTATCTATTTGTGGAGTCACTGTTTGTGGAGTCATCTATCTAATCGGTAATGCGACGTGTTAATCGCGTATAGAAAGCTTACCTTCTGCATTGGTGACACGTCGGCGAAAACACGATTCGGCTTACAGTGCGAAGAAAAAGGCAGAAGTTGAACTAGGAACGAGCCTCATGCGCTCTTGTAACTTAAGACACGTTTATTGACAACCAACAGATGGAGTATACATAAACCCGACCTGACTGGGTAATTCAATCTTCAAAAACTCTTAACCGCCGGTTCTAGAACCGTGTTCTAGAACCGAGGTTCTAATAATCGAAAGTTTTTTCCACCTGCAGCAGGTGTCCGGCCAGGGGCGACCCACGTGCTATCACCAGGTCACTCACACACGGCCACACACAATGGTTGCCACCACTTTGTTTATCTCCATTTTTTGGTTGCTAGGTCAATTCCGCGCAGGCGCACTAGTAATTGCGAAAGGGCTTATTGTATCAACTTATTTTAACTTATTCAACTTAACTTCTATCATTAGCATGTCAGAACTCGAACCCAGGATCTCTCGGTTCCGAGTCGAGCAGTCTGCCGCTACGCCACACGACTCCACGTGAATGTGTGTGTTTTACCTTGTGCAAATATAATACTGACCCTCCCAGCCGTGCATCCATTAGGCACGCTGTATTCAGCAGTACCGGGTCCTCTTTGATTAAAGTATTCTTAAAGACAATTGACAAAACTTGTAACCAAAGACAAAGTATATGTGCTTCAGGGAACATATAAATTCATTCATATTCATTCATTCTTTTATTCATTCATTCATTCATTCATTCATTCATTCATTCATTCATTCACACGCTCACTCATTCAGTCACTCACTCACTCATTCATTCATTAATTCATCCATACAAAGAACGTATATACATTGTGTATTAAGTAAAGTTCACGGACGGACCATGCAATGGGAAAAAAGAACGTCAAATATTGAAATCAAAATCGTAGCTCACAATCTCCTCGTGCCATACTGTGTGTGTTTTACCTTGTGCAAATATAATAACGGCCCTCCCAGCCGTGCTGCCATTAGGCACGGTGTGTTCAGCATTGCCGGGTCCTCAGGGACAGGAAAATCCCAGCCCGGAGCGGCGCTCGTGGCGCGGCAGACAATCACTGCTACCTACCATCCAAATTCCGTCACCCTAGCATGTCCAGATCATGAGGTATCAAAACCGGAAGTTCAGCTGCAGTACCATAACAAGCCGCTAAGGGGTCCAAAATTTAATCATTTCCAGGTCTCATCAAGACCTACCCACCTACCGAGTATCAAGACAATCCATTTAAGCCTTCTTGAGTTATCGTGTCCACAGACACACAGACACACACACGAACGCCTCTGAAAACATAACCTTCTTGGCGAAGGTAACAAGCCGCTAGGGGGTCCAAAATCTAATCATTTCCAGATCTCATCAAGACCTACCCACCTACCAAGTATCAGGACAATCCATTCAAGCCTTCTCAAGTTATCGTGTCCCCGTGACGGACACACACATACACGAACGCCTCTGAATTTAACCTTCTTGGCGACGGTAATAAGTAACGACCCTCCCAACCGTGTAGTCATTAGGCACGGTGTATTCAGCATTGCACAAGAATTGCACAAGGGCACAAGATCGGTGGCATGTCAGGACTCGTACCCGGCACCTCTTGATTCCGAGTCGAGTACTCTGCCGCTACGCCACACGGCTCCACACGAATGTGTGTTTTTCTTTGTGCAAATATAATAACTATCCTCCCAACCGTACAGTCATTAGGCACGGTGTGTTCAGCATTGCCGGGTCCTCAGGGACAGAAAATCCCCGCCCGGAGCGGCGCTTGTGGCGCACCAGACAATCACTGCCGATTGATATCTCATTAGTCTTCCATTAACATGTACTTTATTACCGCGTCATGTTCCGGAAATTAACGCCGATAAGTATCTACTGAATCGAGAGAAATGAGGCGACAATAAGATGTAATAAATTGCATATTTTCCAGTAGCGCGTTTGCAAAATGTACCCTTGTGGGTTTTTTTTTACATGTAATCACCAGACGTGGTGACGACACACTCAAGTTTGATTAATTTATTAACTTATATTAATGCCGCCACCAACACAGGGGACAAATACATGACATGGGGTTCGTGTGGCGTAGCGGCAGAGTGCTCGATTCGGAACCAAGAGATCCCGGGTTCGAGTCCTGACATGCCGCCGATCTTGTGTTCTTGGAAAAGACATGATTTTTCTCTGTTAGTTTTACATTAACATGTACTTTATTACCGCGTCATGTACCGGAAATTAACGCCGATAAATATCTACTGAATCGCGAGAAATGACACTACAACAAGCTGTATTAGGCAACACCAATTTAGTTTGTTGGTTCTCGGGTTCGCCTCTTCAAACAAAAAAGATTCTGGTTCTGAATCAACTCAAACATGTTCATATTTTGCCCCCAACATTTTATTTCAACTTTATTACAACAAACGTGTAAAATGATAGGGGTAACAGGAACATACTCCTTTTTAATACACACACCAAAATAAACTGATAGGGATTACATAAATGATAATCAAAATAAACAATAACAAAAATCATAACAGCACTCGCTACAACAGTTGAAGAAAGTCCTTTTCTTCCTAGTTGTTACAGTTTTTCCACCTATCAATACAAGTGGTTTGATTAAAAGTTCATTGTTTAAATATTAACCCACCCTTTTGTGTTGACCTCCTCCTGTGTTGACTTTGGCTCCTGTTGTAGCATTTTGGACTATGCTAGGATATCTAGACCAGTTTTTTTTTTTTCGCCCTATCGCTTCACATGTTTTGTGACAAAAATCCGAGGACCAACAAATTAAATTGGTGTGGCCTTAAATGGCATCTTTTCCAGTAGCGCGTTTGCAAATGCACCATGCACCGTCCCTTAAACCGCGAATAAAAGAAAGTAAAAGGAAATCCGATACAGAGCGTGAAGACGTCGTATAACTACAAAAACAGTCGTTACACAAGTGCGCATTAGTCTTTATTTCTGGGCAGTTTTTCAAAATGTATATGTGATCTTCCTACTCCATACAACATTCGTTACTGTGAGACAATGTCAATGCTATTTCAAACGGCGTTCTGCCTGGAATTGATGTGACATATTGAACCGAAGATCATCGTTATACGATGTTAAGATCAGGTTCACTCTGCACTGATTAGAAAAAAAAAGTTTATCACTGCTCTGACTCACAAGGCAAGCTGGATTTGATTATCTCATTTGTATTCTCAGGTTGAAGCTTTCTATTAATAGAAGTATTTTAAAGGTATTCTAAAAACTCTGTAAATTCGAAAAAACAAATGTCTAAAGGAGAGAGAAGAAACATGTACAGCTTGGATATAGATAGAGCATAGCACAATTAACCTAATCCTTATCCGTAACTTAAGAGTGCATTTAGCCCCACTGGGGCATGGATATGCAATGAACCTCATTGTCATTGTCATTTATTAATAGTTATTTATTTATGGAAATACTACTAAAACATGGATAGATACCCTACTGCATCGAGGGATCTAGAATGTTATAGTTTTAATTAGGCATTACTCACTTGTTTCGATTGAAAGAAGACATCTACTTTGTGTCAATTAAGCCACAATGAAACTGAAAGCCTCTAGAGGTTTGATTTAAATTGTCTGACGAATAGTGTGACATTGAGAAGAAAACTTTTGTTAATCTTAGTACATACTTTAATGTCCTTTCAGTCAACATTGCTGACACAGAACGTCAATTCAGTCTTATCAACACCCCGGCCCTGATTTGGCCATCCTGAGGAAGTGTTGTGGGTTCTTTAACGTGCATGGGGTGTGGCTCTCCCCAAACACGGGACCTCCATTTAGCGTCCTATCTGAGGGACGTCCCTAACCGAAACTAGGTACTCATTTTCACCTGAGTGAAGTGAGGAAAGTCGTGTTCAGTTCCTTTCCTAAAGGCACAAGATCGGTGGCTTCGGGCAGGATTCGAACCCGGGACCACACGACCCCACTTTGGTCGTCATGGGGAAGTCGCGGAGTACAATGCCCTCCCTGGCATTCAAGAACAAGAAAGTCAATTTCATAATTACTTTATAATACACACCTATTCAAACCTCAGGATATATGATTCCAATTCAATCAATATCATAGCCCTAATATGTCAATCACAGCATGTCGATGGCCTGGCTGGAAAGAACAAGTAATTCTACATTATGACAAAAGGGCTAAAGGATCTAGCCAACACTGAGTAAATTGGGACTTACCCCAAATTTTCGACCGACTCCGTCAGCCTTGTTCACGAATGGACCCTTCTACTGCAGCTTCCGGGACGTGACGTCGGAAACACGTGATTGCAGCAGAGGATCGCACGTGTCAGATAACCTGTGTCGCCACCCGTCTCTGTTCAGTGTTGGACGGTTAGCCCGAATGTACACCGCATCCTTCACTCCTCTCGCGAAGAAATCCTGTTCTAAGTCCAGAATTTTCACAATGCAAAATTATACTGACTTCAGGACATTTTCCTTTTTCGATCAATATCGCAGCCCTAATATGTCAATCATAGCATAGCGATGACCTCTCTGGAAAGATCAAGTAATTCTACATGTTTATGCAAAACTTCAGCAATTAACCTTTATTTCCTTTTCAGTCAACACCTTAGCCCTAAAATGTCCATCACTGCTGACCCTCCAGCAGAATGTATCGCCACATTGATCGGGTATAATCTTTATTTGCAAATTCATGGCCGAGGGCCAATTGCTTACAGTTGTATATAGTCAGAGAAGGCACACTGATGCGGAAATACTTAACAGACTGTCTGATCAACTTATACTTCTACCAGAGTGCGCTTGCTATTATGAAAGAACCCGCATATCATAGAAGAAGTGGGCAATTATTTATTTAT
>NW_017804209.1:1829647-1836051 GCF_001625305.1 Branchiostoma belcheri
ATATATATATATATATATATATATATATATATATATATATATATATATATATATATATATATATATATTATTATTATATATATATATATATATATATATATATATAAATTCGCCTTCCATTGCCTTAAAAGAAGAAGTCAAACCCAACAAACCTAGTACCCTAGGCCTGTATGTAATATAATCTTAACAGGAAAAAGGGTTTTTCTGTGATAACCACTTAGTCACTCCACTTCTCCCGTCATGCCCCGTACTCCGTACCGAGCCGCGCGATCCGTCAACTACGCGGCGTGACCTTGACTGACCTTGGGAAGTTTTCCTCCCATCACGGCCTGAGAGAGAGATGACGAGATACGCGGAGGATGGACGTTGACAAATCAAATCCGCCCGGAATATTCCGGCTGATTTACCGGAATATTACTGCTGATTCACTGCGCTGAAACGACTCGTGTTCTAAGTTCATATGTCAGTGTGTGGCCTAATAAATTATAATAAATACCTAATAAATAGCCTCCGTAGCAGGCTTATAGAACTGGGGGTTTGGTGGTCTTCTGCTGTTTTCTGATTAGCCCAGTTCTAAAAAAATGGGGGTAATTCAGAGAATATCACATAAAAGCTCCCAAAGACCTTGAAGACCCCCAAACCCCCAGTTTTTGGCATGTTATGGAGGCTACCTAAATAAATTCTGATAGTGGGTTTGCCTTGTGCCTTTTGATAAACTGTCAAACAGAACGTCGTTTTAAATTGCATTGGCATCGTCTCACAGTAACAAATGCTTGGAAAGTAGGAAGATCAAATATAGATTTTGAAAAACTGCCCAGAAATAAAGACAGATAATTTGTGTCAGTGTGTGGCCTAATGAATTATAGTATATACCTAATAAATACGTCCATGAAAAGTTGGTTTTCAGTCTTTGCGCGAAATTTGACAAGCGGACAGGATGTATAATAGATAAGCGGGATAACCGTGGTGCCGACTCGTTCAGAATATATACAGAGCTGTGAGTTAACTAGAAACGTCGGAGGTAATCTCCAAGCAGATTCTAGGGTGGCAAAAGACAGTATCAAATTTGCCAGGCAGTATCCATTCGCCAGCGAGGGTCCATACGCCATCCAAGGATCTGCATATCAGTCCCAAGCATCAATGTATCATTTATATAACCCTAATCACTCCAACACATTACAGTCGCTCTTGGGTGGGCGTTTGGACCCTCTCTGGCGAGTGGATACTGCCTGGCCGATTTGATACTGTCTTTTGCCAGCCTAGGATCTGCTTGGAGATTATGGTGGAGGTTCGTAAGCAAACGAGGGTTAACATCAGCGACGCGGGAAAGCTGCTGGCGATTTGATTTGAATTCGCGTCACACCAACACGATTTTTTTGCCATCATTTGCAGCCCTCATTCTCGGGAGACGGAGCCATTTCCCCAGCAGGGTTGGCCAGAGGCAGAACCTCCCACGTTTATCGTGGCCGGGGACCAGGAAATCGTGCGCAGGTCCACGCCAACACGGTCGGTCCTGCTATATAATAACGTGCTCGCTTCGCCGTGCCTGATCGACTGACCGGGCTCTCTCACACTGTCTTCGGCCGGGACACAGCTCACACAAACCGCTCGCAAGACCAAGGCAACACCGGCGGTCCTACTAGTACTAACAACGTGCGTCTCTCGCCGTGCCTCATCCACCGGCCGAACCAGAGGCGGCACCATTCACACCGCCCGCAGTCCGGGACGCTCACATACGCTCTATTCTAGTGTTTTTCAAGAACTATCGTGGAGTGGAACTCGTCGCCACCCAGCAGAGTTGGGGCATCATCACAAGAATCCAAAGCCTTTAACACCTCTTGTGTCTCCGCAAAGCCACGACAACAACAAGGCTCCTGCTGCTAACACTAACAACGTGCTCAGCTCGTGCCTGACCACCGGGCCGTGTGCGGAACTCCGGCGGGGGGAGGCGGCGACATGTCCCGACGAGGGACGGCAGCGGGCCGCGGTGCGCTACTGGGGCTGACGCTCGGGCTGTGCCTGCAGCTCGCCAGGTTGGTGCCATGTCGTGCTTGAAATTGCTACATGTCGAGGGGCAAATTGCGGGAAAATTGCGGCAATCAGCCGGGAAAATTACCCGGGGTTAATTGCCGCCTGTAACTAGCGGGTTGCCGCTGGGATGGCCGGTCTCGGTACACGGGCTAAACTACGCGTCTCCAAGCAGAGGTTTGGGTTTTGGGTTATTTTTGGCGTGTTTTGAGGCTTTTTTTTATCGGGCTTCCATTTTTGCACTCGTATTTTTTTCAACCAGTGCAAAAGATGTGTAACCAGTGTAAAAGCCTAAAAGCACGCCGAAAATAAGCCAAAACCCCAACCTCTGCTTGGAGTCGGTCTGACTACGCATCAGGGCTACTCTCTAAGCAGAGGTTTGGGGTTGGCTTATTTTGAGCGTTATTTTTTATCGGGTTTTCTTTTGCACCGGGAATTTTGTTGGGTTGGGTGAAAATATATTCCAGTGCAAAAAAAAAACGATAAAAAAGACTAAAAACACGCCAAAAATAACCCAACCAAAAAAACTCTGCTTTGAGAGAACGTCAGTGCAAGTCTAGGATGTCAATTCCTGCTTATGTACTCTGCTTGTGTTTGTTTGTTTAAGAAACCTTCAATAAGTGACAATACAGTCACTAATCCTCCCTGGAGTCCTATTACATAGATTATATAATACAAACATTATAACTACTGCATGCATTTACATTTGCGTCTAGCTACTACGTTGTCTTTACTAACATTTGCATTCTAAGAACAACATCAGTGTACCCGCTGATTGAACGGGGTGGAGTTAAGGGAAGGCTGTTCAGTCTTAGACTCTGCACTAATTTCTGAAACGTTATGCCTTTGTGCTTTCTAAATATACTTGGACGTGACATCCAATATTCCAAAGTCTAGTTACGCTAGTGCTTGTTCTGTCTAGCGAAGGGAATATCTTCTTTAGATCTGTTGAGCAGCCAAGGGTTTTAATATCTGTTTGTGTCCCACTGATTGAGTAGAATAGAGTTAAGGGAAAGCTGGCAAGTCTTAGGCAATGTACTAATTTGTTGGATTTTCTGTCTTTGTGTTTTGAGATGTACTTGGAGGTGACATCCAATCTTCATAGTCTTGTTACGCTGATGCCTGTACTGCCTAGCAGAGGGAATATGTCCTTTAGATCTGTTAAGCCCTCTGGGATGTCTATTCCTGTTTATGTACTCACTGATTGAATGGAATAGAGTTAATGGAAGACTGTCAAGCCTTAGACTTTGAACTTATTCGTTAGATGTTCTGTCTTTGTGTTTTGAGATGTACTTGGACGATCGAGACATCCAATATTCCTAAGTCGACTTACGTTGATGCTAGCGAAGGGAATATCTCCTTTAGATCTGTCAATCCACATGGGATGTCTATTCCTGTTTATGCAATCGCTAATTGAGTACAATGGAGTTAAAGGAAGGTTGTTAAGTCTTAGACTGTCTACTTATTCGTTAGACTTTCTGTCTATCTATGGGTTTTAAGATTTACTTTGCCGTGAGGTCCAATATTTCATGGTCTAGTTAAATAATACGCTGATGCCTGTACTGGCAAGCCAAGGGAATATGCATTTTAGATCTATCACCTGTACAACGTTCTGGTTATTTTTTCTCGGCCGTTTCAGTCATTTACAATCAGGTTTATACCTTTTAGCAGCACACGTCTGACATTATTCATTCATAGTTTCTAATCCATTAGCAGGTAGATCTATTTTTATAACTTTTGTATAGTCAGTATTTGTTTATGTTTGTACCTGGTTTGTCAATGTCTTTTGTTTCTTTAGCCGACCTTATTGTTCAGTCTGTTTGTAAAGCCTGAGTACGTAATTCAGCGATTTTATACGCTGCCATGTACCTGGATTGTGGTCAATAAACTATTATTATTATTATTCCAAGCCTACAACCATTGCCAAAGAAGATAATATCTCCTCAAGATCTGTTACCTGTAATGTACTGGTTATTCTTTCTCCGCCGTTTCAGTCATTTATAATCGGGTTCATCCCTTCTAGCAGCACACGTCTGATATTATTCATTCCAAGCCTTCAACCTTTGCCAAAGAAAACTAAATAGAGCATGAATCATAGCTTTAATGGCGCAGGACGTTTTTATTCCGTACGTGGATGACGTCCTTTGTTGTGCTGCAGCCCCCACCACCAGCAATGACTGTCAGGATTATGCAGGAAAACATTTCGTATGTCATTAAGCGGAATTAGGTTGGTGGTATTTACCGCTCTACCAGAACGTGAGCTTTGGAAGCACTACCGAGTGGGCGGACTAACTGGCACCATTAGAAGATAAAAAACATTAAAGCCTTGAGTCATCATGATCTAGCCTTGGTAAGTTGCAGAAGTAAAAGCCAGATGGTTTGAGCAGCCGTTCTGGTGAGCTTTGGAAGTATTACAGGGTGGGCGGGATGACTGGTACCATTACAACGGGAAGATTAAAAAAAAACTAAAGCCATTGTCGTTGATGCAGGTTAAACATCCAGGTAAACAATACTCATAGGAATTCAAACTCTACTACTGGATAAATTACGGAGATAATATCCGGACGTTTCGGGTGACATCCACCACTCTTCTTCAGCTTCACTTATGAACTAACAGAACTCGATAAGGCATGTATGAGCAACTTAAAAGAGCGGTTGAACATGACAAAGGTCCATAAGGGCATTGATATATAAAGGGTACATAGGGTAGTTCCTATGATTAAAGCCTTAGTCATCCTGATCTGGCCTGGGTAAGTTGTGGAAGTAAAACCCAGTTGGTTTAAGCAGCAATGTGCTTTTGCGACCTTTCAGCACTTAAACTACGCACCGGTAAAAAAATCGAAGCCGTTTTCCCCAGACCAACAGACCGGTAAAATGAGTTAATTCATCGGACGTGACGTTTTCCAGTCATCTAAAGCAGTTAACTCCGGACTGGGTTCGTCTGTCGCCTGGTTGCGCACAGTAGGCTTATCGGGAGCGGAGTTTCGTACTGTAGGCGTCCAATGTTTCTTCTCTATTCTGGTCGACAGTAACTTCCTATACGCCAAAAAACAGTTCCCATAGCAACTGGATATGATTTTCCAAAATCATATCCAGTTGCTTGAGTAATTGCTTTTTGTCGTATCTTATTACCTGGATGTCTAACCTTCATCGAAGTAACATCCTTTGTTTTTGCGTAACGTAATTTTGCGGTAGAAGTGAAAATTTGCAGCAGTATTATATTGTTTGCTGTATTAAGTTCGATTTTCCGGAATGTGGCCGTTTTCTATAGGGTTTTCAAACATTACGAACCTTTAGGAGGCTGCCTGAAACTCTGACTGCATGTGGATAGTACTAGAGTATTCCACACAAGCTGGGTTTTCCGGAAATGATGTAGGGTCCGCGAAAATGTACCCCTGTAGTGGCTTTCTGCCTACAAGTGATTGTCTCCTGAAGCATGTATTCCTGTTTATGTGTTTATATGGAGGCATGTTTTTTTGTCGTAAACAAGTCTACAATAATGTGTATGTGTATGATTTTCACAGCCGGTTATGCATGACTGACTATTAACTATGTAATGATTACATGGCCTAGCCAGTACAAACACTAAATGGCATTAGATTACATGACGTGGAACGCAAACTGTTGATAATCTATTAGGCTATTACTTATGCTGATTATATTGATTTCCTTTAAAAGCATGGCGAAACCATCTAGTGCCAGAATTGACAAGCTATGAAAAGAGGTGATGTAGCGAGGGAGAGCCTGGTTGTTGTGGATAAACTAACCGGACATGATAAATATTACTCATTTACGCTGTACAAAGTTTTAAAGATGGACCTCCTGGAAGCGATTGTAGTAGAGACGTCGCGATTCCTTTTTTTTCTTTCTTAATTACACAAAGTTTTCTGTCCCTTGTCTAAGCTTTCCTGCCATAACACCAGTACTGTACCATGAAGGCATGGAGCCAATAATGTAACATCTCCCCGATAATGTAAACATGCATCAGGTACAAGGTGTAACATCGCCAGGCCCATTTAATCATCCGGATCCCAGCATGATGTGAATTGCTATCTGATTGTTCCTATGCCAGCAATGAAAGTATTCCTGTCAAGTTAGTAGTCTCCACCAGACTTCTTTTGCAGGCTGAATAAATCGTAGAAATCGACCTAAAACGGGCATATCATTGCCCAGAGGTGTTTCTCGGCCATCAAGGTTCTAACTGCCCTGCATGAGTTAGTATGTTGTATGTAAAGTATGTTATATTGGTGATGTAGCAGAGTCTACGTGGCCGTGATCAAGTATTTAGTTAGACAGTCGCTCGGTTGTTGCCACTGGTTTTAGATCCAGAGTCAGGCCCTGCTAAATACCCCCCCCCCACACACACACACACACAC
>NW_017804209.1:1836071-1847622 GCF_001625305.1 Branchiostoma belcheri
CCCCCCACACACACACACACACACTCACACACACTGCCGATGAGAGTTGACCCAAGTTCGGTTGAAGTCCCGGTAATGAATATAAATGCCGGCTGCTGGCGGCTGACGGAACCTGCCTGCCGTGTCTGCTGTACAGATGGAGATAAATGGTTCTGGGGAAAGTCCAGCAGGCACAACACAGCAGTAGATTCTATGGGTAGTTCTCACGTCAGACGAAGACAGAAGAAAAATGCCCAGCTTATGCATGCTGTACAAAATGACTAATAAACTGTTGGAAGTCCCAACTACTAAGTCCCTAATACCAGGTCAGAAGCAATAGTCATTCCTTAAAGTTCTCAACCAAGAATTCATGTGTTCAAAAACTCTTTGCTGATTATGTTTCTTTCCCATCACGTTTTCCTTGCGCGCATGCTAATGAATGGCAGGCCCAATTCACGGCAGATTCTATTGGCAGTTTTTTTTTCAATACTATTCATTAGCCGCTGCCTCCATGATCCAGAGAAGAAGTTATATAACCCCAAAGTTACAAGTGCTTTCGGTTTTAAGGTTTAAAAATATCACATTTATCTAAAGATGATCTGGCAGGCTTTTCGTACAATATTCTCTAAGATGCTCTTCTGTGCATTGAAACCTAGCTACAAAGAAAGTGGCCTCATTCATATTCAGAGCATGAACATTACTCAAACGAGATTACTTTGGCGTAATCATATTTGCAATTCCTTAATGTCAGACGAGTGGTTAAAACCAATTTTCACTGCAACTTGAATCACTTTGGTCATGTTTACTGTCATACAACGTTTGTGTAATAATGGTAAGATAACATCACACAATAATAAATTTATGTGGGAACTAATAAAGCATTTATCTCACTTTGCTCCGAGCCTTATAGACTCAGGCGGCAATATTGAGATTTAATCGCAGTTCTGCTTTGACTGCAAATTTCTCCTTGAAAATTGCACATGATAAATATACGACAAGCTTCCAGTGCCTCTGTATCTGCATAGCCGGTATAACCGACCTTCGGTGTAACACACCAGCTTCTGTATCTGTATAGCCGGTATAACCGCCCTTCGGTGTAACACACCAGCTTCTGTATCTGTATAGCCGGTATAACCGCCCTTCGGCGTAACACACCAGCTTCTGTATCTGTATAGCCGGTATAACTGCCCTTCGGCGTAACACACCAGCTTCGTAGGCACGCGGCGCGGCGGCAGCTTGCTATATTACACCAAATAACTCGTTACACTCAATCGTTGCACATTTAATTGCAGGAGTTGTTTAAAGATTTCTAGTGATGATGCCCCAACATGCGCTTGGTGGCAACGAGTTCCAGTCTACGATAGTTCTGGGAAATACGAGTTTTTGAACACCTCAATTCTTTGTTGATAACTCTGATATTTGAAGGCATGCCTAAATGACATCTGCAACAGTCGAACCCACCCAGCATCCAGCCGACTGCTCCAGCCTTATCATAACAGATCACCGACCGGCCGAAGTTAATTGAATGTTCTCATGATGGTAGCTGTGATGCGTTGCGGATATCTGCTGCAGTGTGCTGTTCCAGTGGCAACAATGAAAGCATTGAAAGCTTTAAACAACTCCTGCAATCAAATGTGCAAAGATTGAGTGAAACAAGTCGTTTGGTGTGATATAGCTAGCTGCCGCCGCGCCACGTGCCTGCGAAGCTGGTGTGTTACGCCGAAGGGCGGTTATACCGGCTATACAGATACAGAAGCTGGTGTGTTATGCCGAAGGGCGGTTATACCGGCTATACAGATACAGAAGCTGGTGTGTTACGCCGAAGGGCGGTTATACTGGCTATACAGATACAGAAGCTGGTGTGTTACGCCGAAGGGCGGTTATACTGGCTATACAGATACAGAAGCTGGTGTGTTACGCCGAAGGGCGGTTATACCGGCTATACAGATACAGATACAGATTGCTGTAAAGTTACAGTATGTTGTATTATTAGTGTTGTAGCACAGTCGACGTGGCCCTGATCATGTATTAAGTCAAACAGTCGCTCAGCTAGTTGAATGTGTGTGATGGGTTTGCGAATATCCACAGGCCAGAGATTCTCTCCGAAAGGTTGGAATATCCCCTTTCTATCTCTAGTGGGTACGCACTTATTCTCATCTTACAGATGGCAGATCGCTCGTCGAACTCATTGTGATACAGACATTTTTCCATCGAGTATACAGATTTGACAGTCTTGTAAAATCTTAGCTTGCCGTTATCTACAGACAATTGGTGACAAAAAAAAAACGATTGGACATACATGTACATATGCCAGTCTTCTCTTCAACATAGTATTGTCTAATGTAGGGTAGTTGGTGCCCCATAAGAAAGAATAGCCTGTGTCGTTGATTATTTCAGCATGTTGTTGCAAGCTTTTCTTAGCACTATTTCCCATATCCATAAAAGACTTTTAGTTTAGTTAGTTAATGACTTATATAACGTTGATTGTGCCCCACCCACCTTATATATTCACCGGAGAGTTTCTGCCTCTGTCAGCATAACGGAGCACGCCAGAATTGATTCGCTGTAATGATCTAATATCTCAAACGTCCACAAGTTAGACGGAGTCAATCTGTATCCTGGCTGATGACAATGGAATTGGCCTGGGAGGTTATATATAGCCGACACTGATGCGTTCCGGGCTGCGGGCTTTACCGAGGCTTCCAATGCAAACATCAGTCATTTGGGAAAAGGGTTAAATGATTGCCTCATGACAAGATGTTATAAGCATTCGTAACGAAATAAATTTTGCCAAGATACGTCGATGAAGGTTAGACATCCAGGTAATACGATACGCCAAAAAGCAGTTACTCAAGCAACTGGATTTGATTTTGGAAACGGTCAGACGTTTCAGGTAGCATCCATTGCCTTCGTCAGTGACATATTGCCAAGTATTGATGACTTTGAAGATTTCTGTTATTTTGCCCCTCTTTCACATATGTTACATTGTCAGGGGAGATAACCAATACAGTGTTCAAATAAGAAAATGCATCAAAGAATGTTTCAATCTTAGAGACTACACGTTAGAGAATAGTTAAACCTTTATTGTTACCGCTGACATATACTAGTATTCTGTACGTAATTTGCCTCATAATCTGTATCTGTATCTGTATAGCCGGTATAACCGCCTTTCGGCGTAACACACCAGCTTCGCAGGCACGCGGCGCGGCGGCAGCTGGCTATATTACACCGATCGACTTGTTACACCTAACCCTTGAACTTCTAGCTCTAGACATTGTTTAAAGCTATCTATTGACAATGCCCCTACTGTACTTGGTGACAGTGAGTTCCACTCTGCGATAGTTCTAGGAAAGAATGGTGTACATATATTCTGTACACCACGTAGGATGACGTTATCCACACATGTATTTAGCTTTGCTCGATCTTTAGTTGTAGAAGACCATACAAAAGTCCCTGTACTTTAAGAATTAAGAATTTATGTTTTAGATTCGACTAGTCAACACAATGGGTCCTGGGATGTGGGTCTAATTAAAGTCGTGTTCCTTGTGCTGGTGAAAAATGCTTATCTACATGATAGATGATGTATTTATTCCATGTAATTCAGTATTACGAAGATTTATTGCATTCATAACATCCAAACAGTTCTGTTTTAATATATAACATCAAGAGATAGGCACTGGACCATGATATAAACACGGTTCCACTCTTCGCGTTAACTGCCATTTCCCGGCATCTCCAGGCTTTAATGTGGTTTGACTACAGGTGACATTAGTTTCTGCGCCACGTCGGTAAGATGGGAGGTAATTACATGTAGGGAACCGTCCCGCCGTTTCACAATAAATGTGTTCATTTGTTTTCCATGTGCGGTGTAACAGAACAGTCGGGATACGCACCAGTGAGCAGTAACAAATCCATCCGTATCAGTTGTTTTTGCACCTATCAACTACAAGTGCAGACCCTGTGTGATTTAGACCCACTTTCCACCAGGCCACATCTCCACAGTTGTGTCCAGAACCCTGCTTTATCAAGAATGAAGGCCCAGGATAATCTACGCGTTTCCAGAACAGTGCCCTGGGCCAAATCTACGTATTTGGAGACTGGTGGACTATCCAGAACCGTGTCTGATCCTAACCATAACCAATTCAGGCATATAACCAGATATATACACAGTTCTGGATACTGCAAAGACTATTCAGAATCATGCCAGAGCCTAACCCTAATTGATTCAGGCATAGAAATAGATACGCACATAACTTGTGATTAGCCCACTCGATTGTAACACTTTATCAAAGACTTTTGCTATCCCTTATTATTTGAATAATCATGATATAGATATGTTACGTTTTTTTCGACATTAGGTCTCATTCAACACACTTATTTTATTGTTGTTACTCTCTTTATGTAGTTTGCCATACATTGTACCATGTGCAATTGTCGTGCAATAAAGTTCTTCATAACTAGACAGGCACGGTTCTGGGCAGGCACGGTTCGGGGTACGATATTCCAGAGGTCATCCCGGCAGGTGTGCGGATCGTGCGGATAATTGGCTGCGATCGACGCGGTCGATGATGAATGTTATCAGGAGACTATCCAGAACCATGCCGAAACCTAGCCCTAACCGATTCAGGCATCGAACTAGATAGGCACGGTTCTGGGTACAACAGACAGGCACGGTTCCGGGTACGATATTCCACAGGTCATCCCGGCAGGTGCGCGGACCGTGCGGCTAATTGGCTGCGATTGACGCGGAGCGATGATGAATGTTATCAGGCACGGGTCAATCAATGGACTCCGCCCGGCTGTAATTGTACACCCTGCCCTGTAACCCTACCCGTACGTGCGTAATTGTACACCCTGCCCTCTACCCCGGCCCGTCCACCCTGACAAACGGTGGGCGTTTGTCTCTGCATTACTGTAGCGCAGTCTGGATACACGCACTGATTACCAACAGGCGGTTATGGTTCCCTGCCTATAGCCTATAGCGCTGGGTGAATTAGCCTTCATATCATGCCAAAAACTGGGGGTTTTGGGGGTCTTCGTGGTCTTTGGGAGCTTTTATGTCCTATTTTCTGATTGCATATAGACAGCATAGCCGGCCTGGTTGAATTACCCCCGTTTAGAACTGGGCTAATCAGAAAAGCCGAAGACCACCAAACCCCCAGTTCTATAAGCCTGCTACGGAGACTAATCAGAAAAGCCGAAGACCACCAAACCCACAGTTCTATAAGCCTGCTACGGAGGCTAATCAGAAAACAGCCGAAGACCACCAAACCCACAGTTCTATAAACCTGCTATGGAGGCTAACTGTAGCGCAGCCTTGATACACGCACTGATTACCAACAGGCGGTTATGGTCGGGAGTATCAAATGGTCCGATATCCGGAGACAGAAGTGGGGGATCTGTCTTGTAAGATGAACTGTGGTTTCCCCTTCACGGTCCGAGGAGTTACTGAATGGGGTTGTCTGTCAAACCGGGCGAAACGTCAAACATGGTTATGAAAACCTTAGAGTATGACTTTATTTGTTCAGCTCTGAGCCCAACAATTCTTCATTAGAGCGGCAGAATGGTGGAGGCGTCATGAACTCGGCAGTTTTTCATTATTGAATGTATTGAGTTTCCTTTCAATTTGATTCCCAGTAACATTTATCACCTAGATATGGACGCAATAGCTTACAGTTTAAGATGTGAAATCAGATATAAAATGCTTTTATGTTTGCAGAAGAAGATATCAATCGCCATTTAACTGAGATGAAACTTCCGGTAAAGCGTGAGCGCTTGTGTGAGTGAAGGGCCGTTAACTTTGAGACGTCCTTGTGCTGGCACCAGATGAATCGGTGTTCGGCTCAACTTTAGCTTTTGGTCAGCTACATCGTAGATTGTCTGTACAGGAGGTGGCTGATAGGAATAAACGGTTAACTTCTTCAGACAGAGAGAGAAGCATCCAAGCTACTAGTGTCACAGCTGACTTTTTTTATTGAGTGTGCCGTTACCACGCCTTCTGATTCATTAGAATCTGGGAGATTCATTATATATTCCAGCATGTAATCACTAGACGTGGTGACGGCACACTCAATTTTTATATTAATGCCGCCATCAACACAGGGGACATGTACAAGATAATACTCATTTTCACCTGAGCGAAGTGAGGAAAGTCGTGTAAAGTGCCTTTCCCAAGGGCGCAAGATTGGTGGCATGTCAGGACTCGAACCCGGGACTTATTGGTTCCAAGTCGAGCACTCTGCCGCTAGGCCACGCGACAAAGTTTACCTTTGGCCAGCTAGATTGTCTGTACAGTACGGCGCTGATAGGAATCAACGCTTAACTTACGTCGATGGAGGTTAGATATCCAGGTAATAAGATACGCGAAAAAGCAGTTACTCATTGCAAGCAACTGGATATGATTTTGTAAACGGTCAGACGTTTCAGCTAGCATCCGCTAGCTTGATGTCTAACCTTCATCGACGTATCTTGGATCAGTACGGTAAGTTTTGCCTGGCCCATGTGAGGGACCAGCAGAAGACCAGCAGGAAGAATGCTTATAAACCTGCATTTCTTCCCTGGTCTCACAGTGACTGACGAAAGCTAGTGGATGCTAGCACTGAAACGTCTGATCGTTTCCAAAATCATATCTAGTTGCTTGAGTACCTGTTTTTGGCACTGGCGCTTAACTTCTTCAGACACAGAGAGAAGCATCGCTCCTTGTGTCCCAGCTGACTTTTTGAAGCGCCCTTGTTCTAGCGGCAGATGAATGACGTTCCACCCGAATTTAACTGCTGGTCACCAGCCGCGGTAGCTGCGACCGGATCGGGCATAAATCAGAGCATAAAGTCTTCTGTAGGTGGCGAGAGGTTCAAAGAAGCACTCAAACAAGCTGCGTTATGCCTCAATATCCCGCAGAGTTGCGAGCCGGATACTTTCACGAGCTCACGGAATTTTATGGGCAAACTGACTCCATGTTTAATGATGAGACGAGGAAGTCGTAGAATTATGTTACTGAACATCAGATAGCGAGGCTGCTCGTTAGGGACCTCCTCGTCTGTCTGCACATGGGTGAATATATAACTTGTCACTGACAGTCAAAGTAACTCTTCATACTCATGGGGACATCAGGAATGTCAACACGGCAGACAATGGGTTCTTCTTCTCCAGTCGTCCCTGTCCTCTATCAGTGAGAGGAGTTCTTCTGCGGTGATGTTTCTGAGAGCAGCATCTGTATCTGTATTAGTATACATGTAGCCGGCATAACCGCCCTTCGGCGTAACACACCAGCTTCGCAGGCACGCGGCGCGGCGGCAGCTAGCTTTATCACACCGAACGACTTGTTACACTCGATCTTTGCACTTTTAATTGCAGGAGTTGTTGAAAGCTTTCTAGTGATGATGCCCCGTCTGTGCTTGAATGGTGGCAACGAGTTCTAGTCTACGATAGTTCTTGGGTAATACGGGTTTTTGAACGCCCCAGCATCCCGGTATCTAATGGCCACCATTAGCAGATCTCGCATGTTCTGCCGTTGAGGCAAACTGTACTCTTCTAGCTGACCAACTCCCTCCGTGTCTCTCTATTTGGCCAATGTCTACTCTCAAAGTTCCAGCCGCCTCCCGAAGCCTGGTAGAGGCTAACTGGAGACCAGTTCCAGGCTGTCGACTGCGATATCTTGAGACAATGGATTCTTCTTTCCACTCATCCCTGTCTTCCATAAGTGAGTTCTGCTGTGGTGATGTTTCTGAGCGCAGCATCCCGGTATCTAATGGACACCATTAGCAGATTCTGCATGTTCCGCCGGCCTCCGCCTTTGATGGGATTACATGAAGCAGACTTCCCGTGCGGAAAGCGCCGTTCCCGGGTTGTTAATTGTTTAACCGCAGAGCGAGTTCCACCGTAATTTCCTGGCCATGATGGGAGACAGACGGGATCTGGTTAGATGTGAGGTTAATGATAATTTCCCGGCGATGGAGAGAGATTGATATTTCAAAAGCTAACTAACCCGGGGTGGAGCTAAATCGGTTTACCTAACTCTTGAACTTCTAACTCTAGACATTGTTTAAAGCTATCTAATGATAATGCCCCTACTGCATTTGGTGACAGCGACTTCCACTCTGCGATAGTTCTAGGAAAGAATGAACTCTTGAACACCTCGATCCTTGTTTGATAACTCTGGTACTTGAAGACATGGCTATTTCATGTTCTCTTCTGGGCTGGTATTAGGTACGTAGTAATTGGGACGCCCACCAGTTTATTAGTCATTTTGTACATATCATGCATATAGTCTGGACATTTTTCTTCTGTCTTGCTGTGAGACCCATTGTAGATTACGGTAATTTCCCGGCGATGAAGGGAGCCGGACGGTTCGTGGTGAGATGTGAGGTTGATGAAGCTGATGTAATTTCCCGTCAGGATATTACTGAGCCCTTATCTGAGATGCCAGATACATACAGTAGATCAAATTCTTTGTGAATCAAACAGTTCTGGGTCTGAGAGTCTGTAGCTGTTTGCTGGACCTGGTCGTCCTGCCTGATACGGTCTCGCGTCAAGGTGGCAACCAGTTTCTGTAGATCGGAGATTTCGGCAGCGACTTTCTGCACAGCTCATGCCGTCGTTGGGAAAGTGTGGTTAGGGAGAGTTCAGACAGGGCTGAGCTGTAAGAGGTAGATAGTACGTCCCCTTGCTTTACTCCGAAAGGAGTGGGGAACCAGTGCGTACGAAAGTTATTCACCTCTACACAAACATTATATTTATACAGAGTTAATATATTTTCGAAAAATTTTCCATCAACGCCTATTTGGATGAGTCTGTAGGCTAAAAGATCCCTGTTCACCCAGTCAAATGCTCTTTGGAAGTCAATAAAGCAAGCAAAAGTTGACTTTCCTTCTTCCATTCTGGCCCTGATCACCGTACATACTGTGTAAAAACTAATGTAGTTCTGCCCAAGAATGATTCTGCATGGTGAGATGATGATTTGATGAAGCTGATGGTATTTCCCACCAGGAGATTAGCGAGCCCTTATCTGAGATGCCAGGCGGCTTCCGCGGCGTTAAACCGCCGGATTACGGACAGTTTCCACAATTTGTTCACCGTATGATTTCTCTTGCGCCATACGTCAGACGTTCATTGCGTTTTAAAGGACTGTAGAGCACAGCGGGTAACGAAGATACAGCAGCTGATGCCCCAGTTTAAATCTTCAACAGCTAAAAATGAGAGGGTTAAAAGATCTTAGATCGCTTCCCCCTCTGCAGTTAAGCACAGTTCCCCCAAACTTTGGAAACTAAGAAAAGGTAAAACTGTTTAAAGGACTGTAGACGCACCGGGTAGCTACTACCTGGCCAATTTAATACTGTCTTTTGCCACCCTAGAATCTACCTGAAGATCAGTAACCGCCCTCGGCAACATCGTATGTCTCGGAGACTTTGGAAACTAAGGAAAAGGCATTGCAGTTCATGTGTAACTGCCGTAGGCAATATAATTGTAGATCTCCTGTAGTTGGTTAAGAATTCCGCGTGCATTTGTGCGTGTTGATTACCGGCCGTGGATCCAGGATCAGGAGCACTTCACACATCCTCTTCAGACGCCCCTGATGGGAGCCGGGCGGATCTAACACTTCACTACAGACGCCCTTTCCTTTCTTTCATCCCTTTGATGTACGCGTTCATGGTCCTCGGTTATGAGCCCCCATAGCGATTACAATAAGAGCTAACGAAGGCGAGCGGCAGGCCCAACGCTCTCCTATAGCTCTTCCACATCACTGTTTGCACCCTCTGTGTGTGCACAACCTCTTACTGTGGATAAAGACAAGGCAATAATGCTATAAATCCTAATACTGGAAATAGCTGGCATAACCCCCGTTTTTATAACAGCTAACGAAGGCGAGCGCCAGACCCAACGCTCTCCTATAGCTCTTCAGCATGGCTTTTTGCACCTTCTGTGTGTCAAAAACCTCTTACTATGGATAAAGACAAGGCAATAAAGCTATAAATCGTAATGCAGGAAAAAGCCGGTATAACCCCTTGTTCTTACGCGGCTATGAAATTCAATGAATATCAGTGCATTTACAGTCCATGAGGGATTCCGTGCAGCCCGGGATTGCCCCCGCTCCACACCGGTAAGGCCACAGCAGGTCATTTTTATGGATGACATCAGCGCGCGCAATAATTTTCGCCTGATTTTTGGAAAAAACAAGAAATTTTGTTGCCTTCTGACAGTGGTCAACGTGCCGAAAATGGGCAAAGATGTCTCTTACCATGCCGGAAGGTGGATGGCAGATAACTATGAAGAGAGAGGACAAGAAAAGGCTCTAATGTTTTGTTTCTTACTTTGATGCAGTGATATATGATGCTGGCTGTGTATATGTGATGCTCCCACTGAATCAAAACTATTTGTACAATGATTGAGTCAAAATTTTAAATTGTAGGAACCTTTTTCCCGCCCGCTCCCATTAGATTTGGAATCTGCCGAGGATGTACATGTCATCAATAATTTTTTTTTGCTGTGGCGTAAAGCCGGGCCTTCATGTTAGCATTTCCATGGAAAGGTCGCAGTTCGCGCTTTTATAGCCACGGCTGTATAATAACGCTGATTAACCCCTGATCCTCTCCACACTGCGCCCGAGGCACCAGGGTAGTCAGAATAACACGGAAGCACGCGGAAATGCACCTGTCGGTTAATAATTCATCGGGAACTTTGTTTCACAGACTCAAAGTCTAGGCGGTAAACGGCAGGAAACATCTGTACAATACTCGGGTATAACTACTGGTAACCACACAGAAGGGGAGGCATACAAAGCTTTAAACGACTTCTGCCCCGGGCACCGCGCTCGTCAGGATGACACGGAATCACACGGAAACCCACCTGCTGGTCAATAATTCATCGGGAACTTTGTTTCACAGACTCAAAGTCTAGGCGGTAAACGGCAGGAAACATCTGTACAATACTCGGGTATAACTACTGGTAACCACACAGAAGGGAGGCATACAAAGCTTTAAACAACTTCTGCCCCGGGCACCGCGCTCGTCAGGATGACACGGAATCACACGGAAACCCACCTGCGGGTTAATAATTCATCGGGAACTTTGTTTCACAGTCTGGACGTTAAACGGCTGGAAACATCTGTATAATACGTATGTATAGCCACTGGTGACACCAGAGCACACGGCGGTACCTGGGAAACGGAAACCACATCTCCACATCGAAATTTAGAACTAAAAGACTGAGAAAGTCCTTTCTCTTCCAGACAATAAGCCTCAGTTAAGATCTGGAAATAACCCGCCTCTGTTTTTAAATGGACAGACCTACGGTCTGAAACCTGTTTAATTTTAATCGTCAATGCCGTACTGTACTTCTGTACTGTATTTCTTTCAAGGTTTAAATATGTAACACTTGTACAATTCAGCCAACACTGGCTGCCAATCAATGTGAATAAACAGTTTTCGTAAAGGATTCGTATATTAACCCTATCTAGACCGGGCTTTTTTGAGCAAGATTTGACCGGGGGGGGGGNTCTTTCGGCCCCCCCTCCACGAACTCGCTAACGGTATGTCGTATGGCTACCAAATTTCAGAGGATGGTGTACTAGTTAAAA
>NW_017804209.1:1847642-1885334 GCF_001625305.1 Branchiostoma belcheri
TAATGTCATTTCTTGGCATATATTTACCATCATGTTGTACTTAACCCTATCTAGGACCGGGCTTTTTTGAGCAAGATTTGGACCGGGGGGGGGGCGTCTCTTGGCCCCCCCCTCAGAACTCGCTAACGGTATGTCGTATGGCTACCAAATTTTCAGAGGATGGTGTACTAGTTAAAATTTATCATATCTACAATTTTTTGTCATTATGACGTAATATGACGTCATTATGACGTCATTAATGGGATTTTATTGGCCAAAACCGTCTAGATAGGCTATTCCCTGAAAACTAAATGGTATTCAACATAACTTTACCAAAAGTGTTTATGACAGAATATTAGAGCGTACTAAGTCTTATGTTGCCCATAGCAACACCGGTGACGTCATAAAATGACGTCATACATATTTAAGATATCCGCCATCTTGGATCATCAATGTTGAATTTTCAAAAATAGTTTTTTTTCGTGATAAAGCCTAAAATACATTGTAAACATACCAAAGACCTTCATTTAAACCTTTTTTGGAAAAAGAAATGGAAGTATTGATGAAATTTTAAGGAAAATAACTTGTATATACCTGTTCTAATGATATGGTCCGCCATCTTGGATTTTGGCCAATGACGTCATCAAATTAGCATAAATTATGCATATTTAATGATAAAATTTACATAAATTCATATGGGATGTTATTAATATTAGAAACCATGAGTAACTTGACATAAAACCCATAAAATTCTATTCTTGAAACAAAAATTACTAAATTTAGCAAAAAATGCCTGTCAGAAACCCGTTGCCATGGCAACACAAAAAATTATTATCTTATTCCAATGATAGAAAATTGTTGCCAACAATATTTTAGGAAAAGTCACCATCATTCTAGCCCTAGCCATTCAGACGCTATGTGACATCAAAGTTGGCGCGGGCACTTTTAGCCCCCCCCCCGGTCTAGATAGGGTTAAACAACACAGAAGGGGAGCCGTACGCAAACGTATTGCTTTTTTTTTAAATTTACTTCATGAGTCACCACAAAACAAGGTTTGTGAGAGCCATTTGTTTGGGTTACTGTACAGCCGGTGAGGACAGATGTTTGTTGACCGTAGACTTAAAAAGTTTAGGGTTGTACCCATAAGGGAAACAATCACGTGGTAGCTTGTTCCATAGTGATGTTGTTCTAGGAAAGAAGCTTTCAGCGTGGAACTTCTTCCTAAGAGGTGGTGAATGCTTCACTGAATCTTATTTATCTACTACAAAGTCCTCTACTACAAAGTCCTTTGTCCTGTGAAATCTAACATCTATATAATACTCGAGTATAACCATATATTTATGTTTGTGTTATGTTATGTTGTGTAATATTCAGGTATTTATGTTTTGTAAATGTCATGTGTGTTTTGAAGGTCCACAGGAAGAGTAGCTGCAATTTTTGTAAGCTAAATGTTGATCCCAATAAAGTCAAGTCAACCACTGGTAACCACAGAAGGGGAGGCGTACACAAACGCATTGCTTCACTGAATCTTATCTACTACAAAGTCTTTTGTATGTGCTGTGAAGTTTAGCTTGAGTTGGTGCGGATATGGGAGACTGTTCCTGCTGCCGTGTGCCGTGTTTGGTTTATGAAGCACGTCCGACGCTAAGTCCGATCGATCCGCTCCTCCATCATCACAGCTTTCATAAGGCTCGACTGTCACAGTCGCAGCGTGAGGCGACACAGCGGCCATTGACCTTTTCCTAAAGTCTCGCGCTAAGGAGACCAGAACCAGACCCATATCCAGAACTATGTTCACGCGCGGTTCTGGATAGTTAGCGCGGCACGGGATCGATCGCTCCTCCATCATCACAGTTTTCATAAGGCTGGACTGTCACAGTCGCGGCAGGACCGGTCACATCGTCAGCGGTCATTCACCTTTTCCTCAAGCCTCAAGCTAAGCAGCTGTTGTATCCAGAACCGTCCTATATCCAGAACCATACTCACTTGCGGTTCTGGATAGTCCACGCGTACTAGTATCCAAAACCGTGCTTTGAGGGGAAGGCTACTTTCATAGATACGCGTAAACTATTCAGAACCGTGCCTGACCTCAACCCTACCCTATTAAGGCATAGAGCTAGACACACACGACTATTCAGAACCTTACCTGATCCTCACACTACCCCATTCAGGCAGAACTAGACGGGCAAGGTTCTGGATACGAAAGAGACTATCCAGAACCTTGTCTGATCGATCCTACATGTATCTCTAATTCATTCATTCCTAGTAACAGATAGGCAGGGTTCTGGTTACAATAGAAGCCGACGCTGTGCTGTGGGAGATAGAAGAGCATCGATCCGCCAGTAAATTACGGCTTTACTCATGAGAGTTAAAATGAATTCCGGAAAAGGTCGAGAGAAGCCAAAAGGTGCCGTCCTCGGGTGACCTCTGGATTATCGGAGTAACTGTGTAAAACATTGCGTGTGGACTGGGTTCATTTTGTAATATTCTTTTTCTAACATTTCGAGCATTAGCCAAAGAAAACAGTTAATGCTCGAAATGTTAGAAAAATAATATCACAAAATGAACCTGGCCATACGAGGGAATTGCCCTCGCTAACTCACAAAATTCAAGCCACTATGACGGTCTTTTTGAACTTCGTAATGTTTTAATTTTTTGTTATTACAGTCTGAAAAGCTTTGCATTCAAGATTATGTCGTATTAATTTTCAAAATTTAAGACGAAAAAAGGGGAATAAATTGGATTTTCCCCTTTAGATTTGGATATGATTTTGGAAAATCATATCCAGTTGCTTGAGTAACTACGTTTTGGCGTATCTTATTACCTGGATGCCTAACCTTCATCGACGTCTTTCTAGCATTGTATTGATTGTAATAAGAAAGGGTCAAAGTAAGAAAATATCTAAAGATTCCTTCAGAAATCCATTGTCGGTAAACACGTTTTATTTAATTGATTAGTTCCGTTTACTTCGCAAATCTTGATGAAAAGACTTGCCCTTTGCAAAATAGAAGCCCTCCGCTATAAAACGTTCCATTATACATACATCATCACCGCAGGGTACCACATTATACATAAATAATGTAGGCTAATTACACGTGGAGAGTTTGTTTAACGATCAGCTCCCGTTCATAAGAAATGTCATCGCCTTTTGAAAAGATCACGGCGACAGGAGAGGTTGATGTAATGGCGGAATGATGGGATGAATTAAACATCTCCGCTGACTGACTGTTCATCCTTCTGCTGCCAACTGCTGCAGGTACGGCAAAATATGTAACGTAATGTGAACATTTTTTAGGTTTAACAGCATCACATTTTATGCTGTTTAATCATCATTCGCCTACTAAGATCGCCTTTACAGGAACTCTTTCTTCCGAAATACTTAATTGACTATGCATCTAGGTTTTTCTGTATTATTTGTCTCTAGAGTCTTGTATTATTTTAATGACGCACTGTGTTTAATTTTTTTTACCGGAAATAAAAGAATGACTAGAAAGGCCAATATTTGCTTTGGAGCAAATACAGCGATGGGTTCACCACATTTTACCACATGGCAGGGAAAGAATGAGAAACACAAGGGAAAACAATGATTTACATTGATATAACTATAATATGAAGTAAAATACAACTAAAACAACAGTTGGATAGCTATTCCCTACTTTATTGGTTAGGATTTTTAATTGCATAATGCAAACTGTTGATTTTCAAAATAAAAAAAAAAAAACGTCCATGCCCGGCATTCCAATGCTGGAGCAGGAAAGCTTGAAATACCTACCAAAACACTTGAATACAGACATACTGTCAGTATGGAAATGCTTCTGTGCAGGTGTTAATCAAGTTAAATCCCAACAGCCAATCAGCAAGAAGTATAGAGGAAAGCTGCATGCCTATTGGTTGATGCCCTGCATTCCATTGTGATGACTCATGCCCAAACGTGGTAAACAAGGCAAACTAACACAGTAATACATTTGCTATAACACAGCCAAAAAACTCAAATAAAACCATTCTAAAAGCCTGTATCACAATAATTTAAAAAACGCCTAGGGGTATTTGCCCACTGTACCTCCATACCAAATTTCAGGACCTTAGGCCCTAAAATGAAGAAGCTGAATCCATTTAAAAAATGGCAGGAGAAGGAGGAGGAGGAGAAACATCAGAAAAAGCAATATGGTTTCACCACACCACTTCGTGGTGTGGTGAACCCATAAATATCACAAAAGTTGACAGATAATCACATAAAATAACATCCATGTCACATTTCCGAAGCGTGACACATTTATGTGAAAAATGTTATCATTATTTTGACATATTTATCACATTTTTTTACAATTACCGTAAACGGTCTAGAAAAATCACATTTTCAAATGTGAAAACGTGTTATATAAATGTGATGTTGGCTGTCCTCCCATTATGAGAAATTATGTGACTGCCCGTGATGATGTGATGAATTAAATTCATTAAACATCTCCGCCTGATGATTGACTGTTAAAACTGGCACCGCCACTGAGAGCGCAACTTGCCCCAGTTACCAACTCAGCCTTGTCAAATGTAGAACGGAGCGTTACAAACGGAGTACCATCCCATACATGTTCTACCTCTTGAACAGTCATAAGTATAATATGACAATATGAGCACCTGTATGCAAAAGGCATGTGCATTTTTTAATCCATGCTCAATCCCAAAATTACAATCCAACATAGATACTGCATATCAATGACTTTACGAACCATATTAATATTAATATTTAATTACCAATGTATGTCAATATATAACAAGAAGTAATTCAGCCTATGGCTGCAAAGTTCTTGTTGTTTATGAATAAACCATTTGACTGACTGCCTGTTCCTGCCAACTCCGCCTGCTTTAGGCGCGGCAAACTGTGCGTGAAGGTTGGACTGACTACAGGGACGGCGTACAAGCTGTGTTTACATGGAGGGAAGGTGGAACCACTTCAGCTTAAATGAATTCAATGAACAATTGAGGTTCTTCGGTGAAGGTTAGACATCCAGGTAATGAGATACGCCCCAAACAGTCACTCATTCATTCAAGCAACTGGACAAGGTTTTGGAAACGGTCAGACGTACCATCCACTACCTTTCGCCAGTGACATTGGAGACTATATTACGGACTATTGATTGATATGCAAATAAGTGCAGAAAAAATGGTTTGAAAGTCCAAAAGGAAACAAAAGTTAGACAGGTCGAGACATGGTTGAGGTGCACTTTCCCTGGTTGTGACGCAGAAAACTACCTGGTTCCAAATCATGACAGGCGAACCCGAGTGTGTACATGTGCTCATGCAATGTTTACCTTACCTTAGACCTAGGCAATGTTAGAGTCTGCTATTGATTACTGTCAATTAGTAGGTGCCAAGGAGGTCTTGTGATTAGGATTGATGATTTAGTGCCTGAAGGTTCTGTGAGGCTCCAGCGGCCCCAACTCGAACTCTATAAAAAAAAAACGGCCCTGGTGGCCAAGTAGAGCAATTTTGAGTGTAAATAACGGCACAAACAAGACGTAAGTTGACTAATTTAACACAACAGGCCATTACTTTAACGATATTTAGAAATAGTGAGGATTCAAACAGACAAGGATGGTAAAAGGTGAATTTGGAGAATGTCCACATATTCCAGCCACGTTCTCCGGTATAATTACCTTGTGTGTTGCCAAGTATAATGTTGCGTTTGTGCTCAGACTTGAACGCAAGCATTAAGGATCTGAGCCGTGTCTGTGACTCGTTTGCATGAATAAAGTTATCAATTCATTCTGAGGGTAACGGTACCAGGTAGAAGCACTTTCCAAGTGGATTCCATCAAAGACTTATCGATGTACATCCTTTACATGTCACAGAATAAGAAAACATATAATTCGACACTCTCTTGCAGATGCAAGGCTGAAACAATTCGCGATAAATTAGTATTTTGGGAGTATCAGAAAAGAACACTGTGGGAACCCTCACATTTTATTTTATCTGGAAAAAGAAGTCGAGGTCGTCCAGCAAGAAACTATGTTAACCATAACCAATTAATGGACGACACCCAACTCGACAGGAAAAACCTGATGGTAGAAATGAAGGATAGGAAGAGATGGAGAACAGTCATTGGAACCGAGGGAAGCTTGATCTAGTGAGTGAGTGAGTGAGTGAGTGAGTGAGTGAGTGCGTGCGTGAGTGAGTGAGTGCGTGCGTGCGTGCGTGAGTGAGTGAGTGAGTGAGTGAGTGAGTGAGTGAGTGAGTGAGTGAGTGAGTGAGTGAGTGAGTGAGTGAGTGAGTGAGTAGCTCTCTGTTCACGTTACGTTAGGTTGAATGTCAGGCCCATACTGATGATTATTCACCAGACAGGCAAAACACACAGCGGTCCAACCCGGCTGTACTCCGGATTATTCACCCGACAGGCAGACCACACAGAGGCCCGGCTCTGCTGTACACCGCTCCATTACCTGACATTACAGTTTCCCTGGTGGAGATGTAATCAGACATGTTGCTGCTCCGTTAGTCTCACACATACGTGATTAGTATTCTTAGCGGTGGGCTGAGCGGCAGAAAAGCTTAACCGGTATAGCTCCAAGTGTATATAGGTAGTAACTTTTTAAAATTTCAGACGCAGATTCCAAAGTGTTGCAATATATACGCCAAAAACAGTTACTCAAGCAACTGGATATGATTTTGAAAACGACCATATTCAGTTGCTTGAGTAACTGTTTTTTTTGGCGTGTCTTATTACCTGGATGTCTAACCTTCACCGACGTTGCCATATATACTATAAGTTTTAGAATTCCAGACGACAGATCCAAAGTGTTGCCATAAATAGTATAAGTTTTATATATGGTGTAGATTTAATCAGACATGTTGCTGCTCCGTTAGTCTCACAAAGACGTAATTAGTATGCTTAGCGGCGGGCTGAACGGCAGAAAAGCTTAACCGATGGAGCTCCAAGTGTCTTCTTAGTAAGTTTTTAGAATTCCATGCGACAGTGTTGCCATATATAGTACAAGATTTTAGAGTTCTTTATTGCAAGCTCATGCCCGGGCTTATTGCAAACAGACATTGACAAGAACAATGAGTACAGATTGTAGTATTATGAAATTATTCAAAAGTGTTGCCATATTTAGTATAAGTTTTTGGAATTCCAGACAAAACACACAGGTGAATATGAAAGCGTTGTCATATATAGTATAAGTTTTTAGAATTCCAGGCGGCAGATTCCAGATTGTCAGGACTTGCACTCGACATAAGTAAGGTAGTCTTGGAGCCAAGTTTACATTCCTCATTCGCCATCGCATACAAGCTAAGCCAAGTTGGCAGACTTATCCTATTAGTAATAAGTATGTAGTTTTCCAGTATGTGTCTTGCATATGGCGATTCTTTCTGACCCAGACTTTACGGAAAATGGCTCAGAATAGGCTACTGTGTGTTCCGTGGTCCCATTAAGGTTATTTGTTGAAGACGAATAACTTCGTCTGATCCTAAAAATAACCTTGCCTGATCCTAAGAATAACCTTAACCCATTCAGGCACAGAACTAGATGGGCACAATTCTGGGTACGATAGAGACTATCCATGTCCAGAACCATGCCAGAGCCTGTCCAAAACCCATTCAGGTATGGACCTAGATAGGCACGGTTCTGGATACAATAGAATCGTCCATGGAAAAGTAGCTTCTCAGCACAACAGGATAATGAATGGCTGAAGACTTATTGTACAAACATACCCACTGGGTTAGGTACGTACTAAGGAATAGCTTGTATATATACGTGCATACATGATCAAGGTAGCACTATCGCTATAGGTCTATTTAGTACGTAAATTAGACTTGTCAGTCGTTTCTCTATGATGTTGAAAAGATAAGAACTATGTTAGAATCTGAGGTTTGACTGAGATAATTGGATTACTGGAAGCAAACAAAGTAACATGAAATAAATGAAATGAAATGCTTGGCAGGAACAGTACGACTGTCTGTCCTCCAGGACTCCACAATCTGCAGATACAGAGATAGATACCACAGCTAACTCACCCCAAGGTAAAGCTAAATTGGTTCACCTAACCCTTGAACATCTAACTCTAAACATTGTTTAAAGTTATCCAATGACAATGCCCCTACTGTACTTGGTGACAGCGAGTTCCACTCTGCGATGGTTCTGGGGAAGAAAGAGTTCTTGAACCCCTGATTCCTTGGCTGATAACTCTGGTACTGGGAGAGTAGAAATTACACAATGGGAAAGTAGCTCTTCGGCACAACATGATAATTAGATAGCTCGGAACATGTTTTGGCAGGAACAGCACCACTGTCCGTCCTTCAGGACTCCACAATCTGCAGATGGAGAGAGATTGATACTACAGCTACCTGACCCCGGGGTGCAGCTAAATTGTTTCACCTGACCCTTGAACTTCTAACTATAAACATTGTTTAAAGCTATCTATAATATGCTAATGATAATTCTCCTACTGTAGTTGGTGACAGCGAGGTCCACTCATGAGATGCGTATAGAGATTGATACCACATCTAACTCACCCCGGGATGGAGCTAAATCGGTTCACCTAACCCTTGAACATCTAACTCTAAACATCGTTTAAAGTTATCTAATGATAATTACCCTACTGTACTAGCCTCCGTAGCAGGCTTATAGAACTGTGGGTTTGGTGGTCAAGCCAAGTTCAAAAAACGGGGGTAATTCAACCAGGCCGGCTATGTTTTCTATATGCTATCAGAAAATAGCACATAAAAGCTCCCAAAGACCCTGAAGACCGCCAAAACCCCCAGTTTTTGCATGCTATGGAGGCTACTACTGTAGTTGGAGACAGCGAGTTTTAGTCTTGAGATACAGAGATTGATACACAGCTAACTCACCCCGAGGTGGAGCTAAATTGGTTCTGTGTATTTTTCCATTGAAAAACTAATCGGACCGGAAATCGATTCCGTCTTTGCATTAACTTTGCCGAACTCTGACAGAAGGTTCCAGTTTTGTATTAGGCCACAGTAAGTAATTTGTATGGATGACGTCCGCGCGCGCATTGATTTTACCTCATCATCATCATCCACTGTGTTCTGCGGCTACAGTCGTATGGAAATGCCCTGTAGCCACATTCAGTCTTTCTACATCTCTTCCACCGTGTCTTCTGCCTCGTGAGCTCTCTAACTACGCTCATTGATCATGAGTTTCATTTCTGTTTTGTTTTAACCTGTTCCCAGAAAAAAGAAATTCTGTTTCCTGTAACTATGACCAAAGAGTCACGACAGTGGGATAAGGGAAAATGTGATGAAAGGAAAGAAACTGATTTATTGCTGCTTTCATGTAAAAAAAAGACTTTTTGGTTGTTACACTGTGTTCTGTCATCCAATTTGTGTCCTAACATTTGTCGACCCTTACTATATTTCAAACTTTCGCATGTTCCATCTTTCGGCCCTTCTTGTGTTTTTTACGCGCTCTCGCATTAGATCTGAAGTCTTCAGAGGACGCCATCCATAAAAATTACTTGGTGTGGCCTTATATTATGTCCAGCACCAGTTAAGCCCACAGCAAGTAAATTTTATCTGAGAGCAGTCGTCATCCTTCCCTGTTTTTTTTCCTTTCATCACATCTTCCAATCTTGCGATTTGCGGCATTGTCGTGACTCTTTAGTCATAGTTACAGAAATCGGATTTTCTTTTTTTTATGGGAACAGGTCAAAATCAATGCACGCGCGGACATCATCCATAAAATTTTCTTGCTGTGGCCTTATATTATATCCAGCACCAGATCTGTCAGGTTCGGTTCGGCAGTTGATTTAGCGGAGCTGCAGAAGACTTGCCCCGGGAACGCTTTATCTATTGCTGATTAGGAACAGATTACCGGCACAATATCCTCCGGATGTTGGGGAATATCGGTATTACGTCGGTGAAGGTTAGACATCCAGGTAATACGATACGCCAAAAAGCAGTTACTCAAGCAACTGGATATGATTTTGGAAACGGTCAGACGTTTCAGCTAGCATCCACTACCTTTCCTTAGTGACACTATGAGACCAGGGGAGAAATGCAGGTTTATAAGCACAAACTATTGATTGATATGCAGATAAAGTGAAGACAACTTTGCCAATAAAGTGAAGGTAATATCGCTATTATTAGGCCATATTGACATTATTGGGTACACTGCAGAAACGGTTAAGTGGCTGATACTGTATAAACATTTTAGTTGTCATAAATTAAACATAGAAATGGGTCGACACAAGAAAATACCAAATGACCAATGGTTTTGTCCATTTTGTCCAAACATGATTGAAAATGAGCACCATTTCATAATGGATATGTGCACTCCACAATGATAGGGAATATATGTATTATTAGGCTGTATTGACATTATTGGGTACACTGCAGATATGGTTAAAGGTATTCAATGCGATTTCAGGGCAGCAAAACTGGAAATATTCTGAATAAGACAATCTTTGCCTTACATTGGTGCATTTGTGTCAACATTTCATACTTTGGGCTTTTAGAACTGCAGAAACAAGCCCCAAGATGAGTCCTTTATTTTAATTCTGGGTGGTGCCCTAAAAATCAGCCCAGGGCCCTTCCAGTAACCATTTCCCATCGGAATTATGGGTATTTTGCTCTATGCGGGTCAATATACATTGGGATAGTGTGGTTTTAACTTTAAAGTTGATAAATTACATTAAGGAACAATTGAACTGATTCCCAACCCCCCAATATTGTCCCAGATTGCTAAATTCCACTGAATCCAATTGTTTAGTCCAATCGTTTTGTAATAGCGGCATTTCTCCGTCTTTTATTGTATAGAAATTGCCATAACCATGTTTTATCTCAATAGCCTAAAGACACCTGACAGCTGTGACCTACATAGTGAAATGTCGCAGTAAAAGATTCATTGTTTCAATCTTACAACACTTAACCACAATTTTACAACAGTTAACCACAAATTTACAACAAGAGACCACAATCTTACAACACTTAAACTACAATGAACTCAATTTATCTGAAGTTTTCCGGTGACCTGTTTGGTGACTCAGACTCCATGGATGACTGCACATATCTATGAACTGTCATCTATGCCCAATATATTCTTACTTGTTGCCTTTACTTGTATTATAGCCTCCTATGAGACTAAAGGATTTCATTCAACAAAAAAGTTACTCAAGCAACTGGATGTGATTTTGGAAACGGTCATACGTTTCAGCTAGTATCCACTAGCTTTCGTCAGTGACACTGGAGACTTGCAGGAGAAAAGCAGGTTTATAAGCACGAACTGTTGATTGATATGCAAATAAGTGAAGACAAAATGTTTGGAAGACCAAAAGGAAACAAAAGTTAGACAAGTCAAGAGAAGGATGATGCAAATTAGTCAAAAAGCTCCTGTTGCTTCAGAACTTATATTTACCCGTGTTCAAGCCCCCATTACGACTGAAGGATCCCGTTGTTTGCACATTTGTGACGGCATTTTTCGTGTTTTTTTTTCCAGGTCGCAGGACACTCTGATTAAAATGTTGGAGAGTCGGGGTTACGACAGAAACCTGAGACCAAACTTCAATGGTGAGTACGAACTCTCAACATTGAGAAAGAGAACAGAAAATTATCTATAGACGTAACCTGAAACCATATGTCAATAATAAGTACCACTTACAAAAGAGTGATAAGAAATACAATATAAAAGTTTTGTTTCAGAAGGCTGCAGAGTTTTACTGTTTTCTATCCGTCATTGTCGTTCAGTCATTCAGAATCTCTCACATTTCCATGAGGGTCTGCATGGAGGTTTATTGATTACGAATTACGCAAAATTTTCGCCGCCGATTACGAATTACGTTAAATTCTCAGAGCTGTTAACAAGAAAGTTTTTATGTACCGCTGAATTGACGAGAGATCCATTCCTTATCAAATGGATAGTTGGAACCATTTTTGCTGCAATAAAGCTTAAAAGCGTGGGTGAGCTTCAGTTTACCACCTTCCTGCTAATAGAGGGACAAAGAAAAGGCTCCGGTAGGCAGACGGACTGCATTAGTGTAACTCGGTTTAATGGCAGGGCTCGAAATTCATTTTGGGTATAAATGCACCCAGCCAAAAAAGTTTCGGTGCACAAAAGAGTTTGGGGGTGCAACATATCATATAAAATAAGTAGAATGTCAGCCAAAACTAATTATGTTTCATTTCCAAAAAAGAAAGTACTTACAACAATTATTTTTCTGGCACTTATAAGAATCTGCTTTATACTACTATTCGGTAGCATCGTTACATACATAACCTACAAATAGATTCAGATGCACTGGTGCACCCACAGAAAAAAATAGGTGCATAGCTCCAACTTTAATTGGGTGCACTAAGGTGCACATGCACCCAGTATTTCCAGCCCAGGACGGTTATGAGGTAATGAGTGCAGCCATGACACACCTCGCATTACCCGGGCACGAATTACGGCCTTATTCAGCGCCAGGCAATCTGCAGTAATAAATAGCGTAAATGGACACGATTGCGCCTTTATCCGACAAGGCTGTAGTTTCCCGGGTAAAACCCGGATAAAACCCGACGCTTTTACGACCCTTTTACGACTGAAATACTAGCCTGACCCGATCTAAAATCATAGCAGCCGTTAATATCGGTGTAACAACCTCGCAAGACTTCCAACTAGTCACTTAGCAGTGGTGTGGTGCACATGCAATGCTCAGACACCCGTAGGTATTGCATAAAGAGGAACTATTTCCTAGAATGCCAAATCAGAACCTTTACTTTTATTACTAGATCTAGTTTCCCGGGTTCGGCCGCGTGGCTTCGGATAAAACACGACGCTTTTACGACCCTTTTACGGCTGAAATACTAGCCTGACCCGATCTAAAATCATACCTGCCGTTAATATTGGCGTAACAACCTCGCTAGACTTCCAAGGACGCTGCTAAATGGCAGGAAAATGAGAAGAAATCGTTTAGCTATTGTAGATTTGTACCCGGAAAAATAAATACCTAAAGAAACGTGTTTTATCTTTCTTCTCTTTTCTTCTCACAATACTCTTTTTAAACTAATTCATATATGGAGGGAAGAACATTACCGAATTGATTGTAAGGTAGACTACAGTAATTGATCAGTTCATGAAAAACTGAAGCATGGTGTTATATGAAAGCTATACTTTTTGTCACTATCACTAACAACTTAGATTGGCTGCAATACTAAGAAACCTGTAAATATTGAATAAGAATATTTTACGAATCACAAAGAACTTGACTTGTGCTTTACGAGTACGTAAAGGAAATACTGTTGTGATTGCCATACATGTATGTCCTGACTTTTACATTGCAATACTTTGAGACCCGTAAATATTGCATAAGCAAACTTTGTAAAAAAAAAAACGCATAAGACCTTTACCAGTGCTTTACGAGTGCTTAAATAGCGGATTTCATACTGTAATTGGTATACTCTAATTTCTACCTTTCTTCCCTGAAAGGACCCCCGGTCGAAATAAGCTTCAGCATGACGATAGCCAGCATCGACCAGATCTCAGAAGTCAACATGGTGAGTAAAAAATCCACAACAATCACGGAATCAACCTAGACTTGTAGGCGTTAGGATCCCCCAGGACTTGATGCTCCCGCTGCACTAACCATGCTTTCAAACTGCAGGCCATCGCGTGTAGGAACTACTACAGGCTATGGTTCTTCACTTTTACCATCCAGAGTGGAATAAGACTAGTGTGACTGAGGCGAAGTCCCCCTCCCAGGTTAAAGCTGAGCTAGGACGGGCTTCCCTCCCCTCTGTCCTTATACATGTCAATACTACTGACTGCACTTGCCCTGATGCTTGCACATGCCCGCGTCTATCCCACATGTCTACATTTTGTTTCCACTTACGTTGTTCATTGCGCAGGTAATAATAACCCGGTGCATTTGGGGCTAAGAAGTACCTAAGAAGGCGGTTTTGTGCCGGAACATGACAGTGCTGTGATTTGCTGTAACTAATTTTTAAAGGTTTCTCTCACACTGGGTGAAGCAAAAACAGTCAGGTTTACTTAAGATGCACGCCGCACACAGGAATAGATAATACCGGACTTAACGGTCTGTCAAAGATATCCCCGTATCTTGCTGCCGGCGGAGTTCTCTCATTAAGTTTAAAGAGTTCCTGAGACGCTGAATGATATCGATAAAACGTGGAGCGAAAACCATCATGTTAAAGACGGTGTCGGACTGAGTTAACATGTAGCCTCCGCCAGGCCTTTCTACGGGAATACGGATCGTAGAATTCGGTACAAAGATCCAGGGGAGTCCGGCCGCGGGGAGGTAGTTTCGTTCCCTCCGAAACTGCGTGGCATAGTCAAACCCCAAGGCGGCCAAACTCCCCTGGCAAATATTCTCATATATATATAGCCAGCGTAGTCAGTCTGGTAGAGACTAGTTAACATGCACGACACACACGAGGCATAGGGAAAACTTGATTTTCACTCCTGAAGTTAACCCAAGTCCAGTGTCAAGTCCTGTGATCAAACCCGCGTTTAAAGAGTTGCCCTGATGCTAAACGGATTGAGAACACTCATGTTCAACTTTGTGACTACAGATTCGCAAGCTTCGTTAGGTAGCCTCTATCAGGCTTCGGGAGGCGTCTGGAAAGAGTAGAAATTGGTCTAATAGAGAGAGATAACATGCCGAGGGAGTTGGTCCCCAACTGGGCACTTCAACCATCACTCAACCGGGACGGGGGGCGATATCGCCTTCAGACAACCTTTGACCCTTTGCTGACGTCACACGTGGGAAAAATCACGTGTCCACAGCATTTGGGTCAGATAGCTGAGGAAGACTGAGTGATTCAGTCGAAAATTCCTGGTGAGTCAAATTTTGAGTTCGAGAAAAGTTTAAGTTTTCATAACTCCTCGGCATGTTATCTCTATCTACTCTTTCCAGTCGCCTCCCGAAGCGAGGCCATCGCTAGAAAATGAGAAACTTTGACAGTTCATATGTGCTTGTTGGTGTTTGGGTGAACTTTAGCTGTCTGTGCGGCTGTCATGAGCCGAATGACCCTCCGCCATTGCCCCGAGTAAGGTCATCGGTAGGTAATATGGGGGTCACGATAAAAGCCGTTCATCATCGCTCGGCTTTATGGCAACAAAATGAAAGAAAAATTGTTACTCAACCAACTGGAGTTGACGTGCTTCAAAATCCATACGGTTACTTGTCGATGAGCAATAATTCTCTCATATACACAGTTGTGTATCTCATTCTCTAGATATTTGACCTTCATCGACGAAAGAAAATACCATCAATAACACAAGAAAATTGAAAATTTGAAAATCTATCCACTTGCTTGTGATTACAATTATTTGTGTGTCTCATTACATTGATGCCCAACCTTCATCGATGAAAGAAAACAACATAACTTCAGTTACAATAGCGTGCAGTCCAGTGGTTCACGACCCTGCCTCTGGACCGAAAGGTTGGGGGCTCGATCCCAACATGCACGCTTCTGTTTAGGACGGGACGTTAAGCCGTGGTCCAATTTTCATTGTGCTTGTTGAAAAGAGCTAGGGGAGTTTCCCCGGTACAATGAACCTGTAAATACTGTACATACTGTAGCGTCTGTCTTCTCTCTGTCACGGCCAGTAGAAGGATTACCTCTTCTGTGAGCTAAACTGGTTTGAGATCACTTTTTTTACAATACTGGATATCCCGTGTTCTATAGTTGTTCTAAGGCATCACGTCCTGCGGCTTATTACGAGTATAAAACCGTCACTTCTCAATTTATCATTCACGGTTACCGCCATTGACCTGACCTTTGACCTGTCGTCTATCACGCCGACAGACGAGTGACAAGGTCATGACAAGGTCAACGCCGTCTGGTCCCAGATATAAAACCGCGAAACGCTCGGAGGGACCCGTCAGATATCAGTTCAGACCTGGTACGCTGATGGGCTTGGACTGTCCTATTGTCTGGACCAAGACAATATGAAATCTAAAAACCAAGACACGGTCCAAGGACATGTCAGATATTATAGTCAAGTCGCCTGTACCTTGACGGGCCCTAGACTGTCCTATTGTCTGGGGGCCTGCATGCCCTTTTCCTTAGGCGTAATCAGGCCTTTTAGCCTTCGTAATCCGTAGGCAGCCTCCCCAAAAATCTACGTAATTCGTAATTAGTACATCAGCAGCAAAGCGTTAAGTCGTAGTCAGCTCTGAGAATTTAACGTAATTCGTAATCTGCCGCAAAATTTTTGCGTATTTCGTAATCACTACCCCCCATGCAGACCCTCTCTAAAATCTGAAACCAAGACGTGGTCCAAGCCAAGGCCCCGTCAGATACTAGACAATATAAGTGAAGACTTTGGTGCCTTGACTGGCCCCAAACTGTCCTATTGTCTGGTCCATATCTAAAACCAAGAAGCGCTCCGAGGACCCGTCAGATATGAGTTCATACCTGCAACATTGATGGGCCTGAGCAGTCCTATTGTCTGGCTCAAATCTGAAACCAAGACGCTCCAAGCAAATTAAGGACCCGTTAGATGCCAGTCTAGTCGCCGGTGCCTTGACAGGCCCGGTCATCTGAAGAGTACGTTGATGGTCTTGAAATGTCCTATTGTCTGGCCCAAGACAATCTAAAATCTAAAACCAAGACGTGCTCCAAGGTCCCGTCAGATACTAGTTAAGACTTTGGTGCCATGACGGCCCCGAATTGTCTGAAGAATAGAGACGGTCCGTATCGATTCCACAGAAAATATATTCTGCGCTCCAAGGACACTTCAGATACTACTCAAGACTTTTAGCCTCTACCAGGCTTGGGTAGGCGGCTGGAAAGAGTAGAAATTGGCCAAATAGAGACATAACATGCCGGGGGAGTTGGTCCGATAGAGAGTGAGTACATTGTACCACATCCAAAGCCTGGTAGGAGCTTAAGACTTTGGTACCATGACGGTCCGAATTGTCTGAAGAATAGAGACTGTCCGTATTGATTCTACAAAAACCTCCGACGTGATGCATGACTGTAAGTTTGCCTTCAGGTCTGTTATTGGTCACGGAAGATAGTGGAATGTCTGCCGACTGTTTGATAACAATGTCTGGGTGGAAGCCTGTATGTCTATAGACTTTTAGTCCTCTGGTTTGCATTGATATTGCCAGTAACACAACACAATGTTGAAGACTGAGCGATTCAGTCGAAAATTTCTGTTGAGTTAATTTTGCTTTTGAGCTGGAGAGTTGGAGAACAATTCAATTTTCTTCATGTATTTTACCAACTCAGATGAACTTTCATGCTAGTACAACACAATGTTGTTGCCAAGGCTAGGACAGACAATGGGACAAAACAAAAGAAAGGCCCAAAAAACAAACAAGGAAACAATCACCTAAAACAGCAAACAATTCCAAAATGTGTCGACTTGTCGGGCCTTATTGGTACCCCTACCTCTAGGGGGATGAAGAAAAGAGCACGGGAACCCCAGGAAATAAAGAAACTAAGATGGCACTAGGCTACTAGTGTATCCAATATTCTACCGGACCATGTACAGACTATACGCCGCATCAACTGCAAAGTGAAAGCAGCACGACCTCTTCAATCCTCAGTAAAAGTTGTCTTCTTCCCGAGTTAAAGGTCTTCGCTGTAAATTCCAATCATTTTGCGAGTTAAAGTGAAATTTGGGACTTGGTAGTTAGAGTAAGATGTACAGAGTAGCCGTGGCGGTGTAGCCTACAGGGTCCGTCGGAATGAGATTCCGCCATGTCCTGATGGGGTCAGATAATGAAACACTTTATCACGCTCTGTAAAGCACGGCTCCGGCCACTGTGTACTAACGCGAACCCCATCGGGACTAAGTACCAGCTCAGATAAGAACAAGAAATAGGCATGCCTTCAAGTACCAGAAACTATGAAAGAGGTGCTGGTGGCACGGAAATGAAAAGAAACCTACAGTGGGTGTCACTGAAGGGCAGAAGAAAAATGTCCAGACTGTGCATGATGTACAAAATGACTAATAAACTGGTGGACGTCCCAACTACTAAGTACCTAATACCAGCCCAGAAGAGAACAAGAAATAGTCATGCCTTCAAGTACCAGAGTTATCAACCAAGGATTTCTTTCCTAGAACTATCGCAGAGTGGAACTCGCTGTCACCAACCACAGTAGGGCCATTATCATTAGACAGCTTTAAACAATGTTTAGAGTTAGATGTTTAAGGGTTAGGTGTAACAAGTCGATCGGTGTAAAACAGCCAGCGGGTGTGTAGGTAGCTAGTGTTACGCCGAAGGGCGGTTATCCTGGCTATATAGAGATACAGATACAGACCGCTGGACTCCGGCAAACCATGCCCTGATGAGGTCAGATAATGAAACACTTCATCACGCTCAGTAAAGCACGGTACCGGGCACTGGGTACTAACGAGAACCCCGTCGGGACTGTACTCCGGCTAACAGGCCCTGTCTACAATGATCGCAGCCAGACGTTCTGGCGTCCACTTCAGCACTCGGGACGCTTTTAGGCTGTCAGTTACCAACCTTCCTACTCCTATGGCCGACACGTGTGCGATGGTACCCAATATTCTACCATGTACACAGTATACTCTACATCAACTCTGGCCACTGCGTACTAACGCGAACACCATCAGGACTCCTGGACTCCGGAAAACAGGCCCGGTCCGTAACGTTAGCACCCAGACGTTTTGGCGTCCACTTCAGTCCGTTAGGACGCTTTTAGGCTGCCAACCTATTCCTATGGCCGAAACTGGTGTGCGATGGGACCCAATATTCTACCGGGGCATGTACAGAGTATACGCTAAATCAACTGCAAATTGAAAGTAGCACAACTCCGTCCACTGGGTACTAACGATAACCCCACCAGGACTGCTGGACTCCGGGAAACAGGCCATGTCCGTAACGATCGTACCCAGACGTTCTGGCGTCCACTTCAGGCCTCAGGATGCTTTTAGGCTGTCAGGTACCTACCTACTTAGTCCCATGGCCGGCACTGGTCGTCGGGGAAAATTCAGACCTTGCAGAGGTCAGTTACGCTGCAGGAACAGAGAGAAGGCTACATTGGCGAAGGTTAGATAAGATACGCAAAAAGCATTACTCAAGCAACTGGATATGATTTTGAAGACGGTCAGACGTTTCAGCTAGTATCCACTAGCTTTCGTCAGTGACTCTACTAAGAGACCAGAGGAGAAATGCAGGTTTGTAAGCACGAACTATTGCTTGAGGAGAGGCCATTTACGCTGCAGAGAGATGGTTACTAATGTAAACCAGACGCTTAGAAATATTTCCTGCACAAGTCCCATCAACACAACAGTTTCATCTAATTCTAAAATTTTTCCTGTGAACAATGTTACCCTACATGTTGGATCTACCATGTGAAAGTCCTTCCCGAGCACAAGAGCTATCTTCCATGCAAAATTCGATACCCTGGTATGTCTAGATCATGAGATATAAAGTTCTGCTGCAGTGCCAAGAAAGGCTGCCAGGGGGCCCCAAATCTAATCATTTCTGGGTCTTATATCAAAGCCTACCAACCCAACAAGTTTCATGACAATCCATCCATAGCTTATTGAGTTACTTCATACTTTCACAGACAAACAGCCGGTCCCTAGCATGTCTGGATCATAAGATATCAAAACCGGACGTTCTGCTGCAGTGCCATGACAAGCCGCCATGGGACCCAGTGTCTAATCATTCTGAGGTCTTATCAAGACCTACCCACCTACCAAATATCAAGACAATCCATTAAGGTCTTCTTAAGTTATCGTGCTCACACACACACATGAACGCCCTGAAAACTTAACCTTCTTGGCGAAAGTAAGCTGGACACCCACAGACAGAAGACGTTAGAGATACGATCTCTGCACCGTCAGCAAAGCTGTCTCGGGCAGTCTGCGCTGATAACCTCCAGAGTTCCCGGCCAAATGGGATGGGTAATGAACATCTCACCTGGCGCCAAGACATGCACATGATCCTGCCAAATTCATAATCCTGCCAAATACAGGATCCTGCCAGATACAAGACTCCGACACTACTTGTGGATTTCCAATAAACCTAAGACAAGGGGTGGGAGACTAAACCTAACCTAACCCCAATCGTATCTGTATCTGTATAGCCGGCATAGCACACCAGCTTCGCAGGCACGCGGCGCGGCGGCAGCTGGCTACATGACACCAAACGACGTGTTACACCTAAGCCTTGAACATCTAACTCTAATTAGCTAAGTCAAAGCCTAGCCCTGAACAATGATCCCAACTCTAACCCCAACCCCAACTCTAATACCAACCCAGACCCTAACCCTAACCCTGGCCCTAAACACCTGACCTCTCACGTATGTGGCAGCTGAAGGATTTTGCTCCAAGGATTCGGCCTTGTACCTGACAACCTCGGGGATTCCATCAGCGCCGTGCGTATCCCACATCACCGGGGGTAACGAGAAAAGATCACATCTGCTGACAGAAAATCTATACAGACGGGAAATAAAGAAGACCGTGGGTTTGGATTCGGGCGGCAATCCTTTCTTATCTAGTCTGGAAAAACGTCCGTGTGTAAGGAACATGCGTCAAAACGTTCTGCCCCTTCAAACGATTGCTAATCTGTTAATACATCAGTGAAGGTTAGACATCCAAGTAAGGCCATGTTGATTTGATTATATGGATGACATCCGCACGCGCATGAATTTTCGGCCGTTTCCAAAAAAAAAAAAGTTTTCAACCATACTGTAAATCGTACAATTACGTACAAAACAGTTGCAAAATGAGCAAAAATATACCATAAGTTACAAAAAAAAATTAATAAAAACTATACCAATGCCGTAGAATGCCAAAATCAAACGAAAAAGACGAAATTGTAAAGAAATGAACTTGAAGACTAGATTATTCGCCAAACCATATTCTGTGCCATTTGCTCAACCTTCATGACCACATAGATTTCATAATGAAAAGACCTTTTTTTTTTGCAAAACTTTTTTTATTCGCACGCGCGCATCAGTTTTGGGGCTCCCGGAGGATGTCATCCATATAATCAAATCAACATGGCCTAATAATATACGCCAAAAAGCAGTTACTCTTACTCGGGTTCTAGTCCTGACATGCCACCAATCTTGTGCCCTCGGGAAAGGCACTTTACACGACTTTCCTCACTTTGCTCAAGTGGAGATGAGTACTGTATTGTCCTCTGTGTTGGTGGCGGTACAAAAAAAAACCGCGTCTTGTGATTACATGTTTGGAGTAAAAAGAAAACGATCGCCGTATATTTGCTGTCGGCAAGATTAGGAATCGCACGTCCAACAGAAGACCATAAATCCTGCCCCAGACCCGGACAATTGGGTCATTATGAAGAAAACGTCTGGACAGTTGTAGCATTAGAAGAAAACGTCTGGACAGTTTGATCATTACCAGGGAAAGTCCATCGATCTGTCCCAGCAAACTGACTAGGTCGAGTCCTGACATGCCACCGATCTTGTGCCTTCGGGAAGGGCCTTAACACGACTTTCGTAATTCGCCCAGGTGGAGATGAGTACTGTATTCCTCAGACCCGGACAGTTGGATCATTAGAAGGCTAACTCCATCGATCTTTTCCTACAAACTCGCCCGATCAGCTCTCCGGTTACAAGCGACGGTAAAGTCTGGATGAGACCGTGTAATGATCCATGAGTTAACAGGAGTAAATTAGAGGATTGAAGCTGAGTAAAGTTCATCAGCCTGGTTTGGCCCGAAGTCAAACAGCGATTCATTAGGTCGGAGGCGACGGTCAGACGCCGGGGGCGGCCGCGGACACATCCAATTTCACCCGGCTTCTTTCGCAGCTCGCTAACGGGTGTCTGCATGGAGGGGGGGGGGTCTCGATACGCTCTACGCTAACTTTTGAGAGACGGCTACGTATTACGCTACAGTAGCGATTACGCTTTACGATAAATTCCGAGTGGCGACAACATATTACGTAGAATTAAAACGCAAATTACGCTCTACGCGAAATGCGCCAATTATGCTTTACGTTGAATTAGAGCGGTCCGTCTACGCTCTACGTAGGATTAAAACGGCCGATTACGCTCTACGTAAAAAGGGCATGCAATTTCAATTTCACTTTATTTATTTAACCAATAATTACAGCTCAGGCAATTTTGGCCTGTTTTTCAGGTAATCCTGGATACACATAAAAATACACACAACAGATACACAGTACATAAACTATTACTAAATACAACATCCTAAACATCAACTGTATCAAGTCCTGCACCTGATAATCTGTTTAAAAGTCCTGAGAAGTCCTGCTCCTAATGATCCTGAGACTAAGGATCTGTCGTTGCTGTAGCGGAAGAGTGTTCCAGAGGTAAGGACCATAGTACTGTAGGTTGCTCCGGTATGCCGTGACTCTTACTGGTGGACAGAAGATGCAGATGAAGACCCCCACTAACGGCTGTCACGACTATCGACCGGGCGTCATGAGGAGCCAGGCAGGATACACTCTGCTAACAAGCGGGTAAATTTTCTGTAATGTTCGGTTCCGTCTTACTCTCTCACTCACTCACTCTTTTACTCACTCTTTTACTCACTGACTCACTCACTCACTCACACACTCACACTTTTACTCACTCTTTTACTCACTCACACACTCACTCACTCACTCACTCACTCACTCACTCACTCACTCACCCACTCACTCACTCACTCACTCACTCACTCACTCCTCAGCACCGAGCGTCTCCCGCAGCTTTCTAAAGCTCACTACTATCGACCGGCCGTCAGGAGGAGTTATACAGCCCGGATATCCTCTGCTAACAAGCGGGTAAATTTTCTGTAATGTTCGGGTCCGTCTTCATTAAAGCCGAGCGGGAACTGCGTGATTTACCGAAGGGTCGCCTGTTAGTATTTCAGCGGGGAAAGGTTTGGACATGAGAAATCTACTAGATTAAAGGCCAAGCAAAGAGAAACATTGAGACGACGACAAAAGAAATTGCTGAGCGCCCCTAACCGGACGGGACGATCCGTCAGCATTTGTCCCGTCGCCAAGCGGCCGCGGACGGAGCGGAACTCGGATCATTTGGAACAGAACCAAACCATTCTGCAAACTCCGCGGCTTCTCGTCGTGCATCAAAGTGAGCAAATAACAGTCAGCGATGGCTGCTGGGGTAATTATTCCCGGCAATTTGGTTACGCAGATGGTCAGGATAGAGCTACATGTAAAGAAACCGTTTCCGCCCAGTGTACGCAGTTTTTACTTCCGCACAACCAGCCGCAAACTCCGTGTGGACGCCGTGATCCGTCAGGGCGGACCGGCCGGTGGATCTCACGGAGCGCGGGTCAAGGGCATCGTCATGTCAAGGGTCATGGTCATGTCAAGGGTCATCATCACGTAAACGGTTATCGTCATGTCATTTCATTTTTATTTATTTATACAGGTTAGCATATCGCCATTTTGGCGCTTTTCAGAGCTCCCTGTGACATACATAACATAATAGAAGGTAACTTAAGTACAATCAAAATGAAACTGAATGTCATGTCAAAGGCCATCGTCATGTCAAGGGTCATCGTAATATCAAGTGTAATCGTCAGGTCAAGGGTCATCATCACGTAAACGGCTATCGTAATGTCATGCCAAATGCCAGCGTCATGTCAAGGGCATCGACAGGTCAAGAGTCATCGTCAGGTCAAGGTTAAAGGGCAACGGTCATCATCTTATTCAGAGTGTCGCGCATGTGCAATGTGATAATACTGCTGTTGAATATCTCGACTGAAACATGCCGCAGGAAGTCAACAGAATGAGGAAATAAAAGGCTCGCGATGTTTTTCATTGAATTCTGATTGAGTGAATTGAACATCTGACCAACAGACCAACAGTTGTTATTGACTATTGCTTTGTAATTTTATGCTAGTTGTAGTCCAATGGATGCAAGTGTTATGTTATGTTATGTTTTGTGCCTTAATTTGTATTACATTTGTGTACTGTTTGTGAATCCAGGAAGAATAGATTAGATTTGTTATCTAATCTAATGGATATCTAATAAAACATCAAACATCAAACAGACCATCTCTTATTTATTTTATACCCATGATGGGCACAGATTGATATAAAAACACTAGAAACTACCGGAGACGTGCCTATCTTCATCAGAGCATTCTCACAATACAAATCCAGCAGATAAAAATGCCTGAAGTTAGTTTTCTTTCAAAATATACTACGGAATATTATTTAAAAATAGCTTCCGTTCGAAAAGAATATTGATATCAAGTAAAATAAAAAAGTCTCCCATGTGGCCGGGGATCAAACTCACAACCTAACGAGTGCATGGCGAGCACTCTACCCACTAGGCTATTGCACCAGTGGCATGGATATCAAGTAAAATAAAAACTCTCCCGCGGGGCCGGTTGTACTTGAAAGCCTGCCGTCCTGCGAGTGTTTATAATGGAACCCTGACACGGCTGAGCGGAGCCATATTGGAGAGATGAGTTGTGATTACCCGCCGATAAGTAGGCGCGGAGACAAAGCCGTGAAATTACAAACTCTTCACGCTCCAGACGTCAGCACGGCGGCTGGTCGATATACAGGCAGCCGTGAGGGAGGTAGCCTCTACCAGGCTTCGGGAGGCGGCTGGTAATAGTAGAAATCGGTCAAATAGAGAGAGATAACATAACATGCCGGTGGAGCTGGTCTACTGGAGAGGAAGTTCCGGTTCGGCAAAATGTACCCTGTAGCAGACCAACACCCCTGGCATGTTATGTCTCTATTTGGCTGATTTCTACTCTTTCCAGCCGCCTTCCGAAGCCTGGTAGAGGCTAGGAGGGAGGCACTCGCAGTTGAATCACCCAGGAATGTGCAGAGAATGTTAAGGAGGGATCTTGAGTTGTCTATGCAATTGACCTCGGTAAAGATCGTCCTAAGTTGATGCTAGGTCTGACGAGATCAGAAGACACGAGATTACTAATCACGTTTCTAAAGTTCACAAAAGTACATTGCTCCTAAGGCGCGATAAGCTAAACACCAGTTCTTAGTAGTTGTAGGTAATGATCGTTAATCTTACTACTATACTAGGTGACTGCCAGTGTCCCTCTGTTAAAAAAAACAACCCCTCTACTTCATTTTTTCACAAGATAATTAAAAGTTTTTTGCTGTCGAAAGGATATGAGCATTTTTTGTCCACTGCTATGTCTATATAGTTATCACGTTATATAGTTCCGAACTAAAAGAAATGTAATACATGTAATCTAAACAACAAATCATCCATGAGCCAATTACTGAACCAGATTGTCTTTAACTGATAATTTCTGCCGAAGACGCCTCCTTTGTGAAGTAATGTTGGGGGCGTTGATAATAACTCTAGCCTGGGTGTCATCCTATTTGTATGCAGGGGCTCCTATACTCGCTATATCGTACGGTGTGATATACAGCTAGCTGCCGCCGCGCCGCGCGCCTGCGAAGCTGGAGTCTTATGCCGAAGGGCGGTTACACCGATTATACAGATACAGATACGATACATATATATTTAGGGAGCGAGTATTGAAGCATGCAAATAGGATGGCACCTAGGCTATGATATCTCAGCGTCTTTCTCACACCTTTTCTGTCTTGACATGGAACATTATACTTTCAGAAATGGCGGTGTCTGTATCAGATTGTCACAGTTCCAATTCCAATTCCACAGAAGAGGCTCTAACGACTTGAAGAACTTCACAACACAGATTAAAACTTGAAAATGAATAAGTTTCAGCAATCCTGAAGCCCTTACCTGGGTACATACACTTTGTACCTTGCTGAAACATGGCTTCCATGAATAAATAAATAGTTTCTTTTATCTAAAACCCTTAACCTGTCCCTGATTTATGATATGCCTAACTTGATTGGTAATTGGTTTATTTCAGAAAAGCATATTGCAGCCTGACGGTTGAATTGCATGCTCATTTACAGTCAATGGAATTATAGACTTTGACTGAATTTTTAAAACGAGTACAATTCTAAAATCATTATTGCAACGACTTAAAATCTCATTAAAAGCAGTAATTAAACAATATGTAGTTATATGAACATAGTCATTGTCAACTAATATCTGGGGGAGGTCTCAGTACAACAGTAGGCAGTCCATAAAATCGTGAGAAGATTCTGTACAATCGTAGCCTAAGCAGTTCATGTGTTACATATTCGAGGCATAGAGTCGTTACTACTGAGTGTCGTTACTGTAGTAGAGTCTCAAAGCGCGTGGCATAAAGGACATTGAATGTCTTTTGATTCTTGAACAGGTCAAAGTGTGAAATATATATTACCGAATGTCGTATTTTCATCTAGAGTTCTACATCTGTAACTGTATCTGTATGGCAGAGTGACTGGTCGAAAGCTTTAGGTGAGATCACTACTTTGTGTTAGATCTAACGTTTTAACTTTGAACCTGAACCCTTTGCTGTTTTTCCCCAGGACTACACGATCACGATTTTCCTGCGGCAATACTGGCAGGACCAGCGGTAGGCGTTCTCGGGAACCAACAAGTCCCTCAGTATTATGTTCAATATTCCTTGTCATACACTGTACCATATGCAATTGTCGTGCAATAAAGTTTTCTTTCCTTTTCAGGACTACACGATCACGATTTTCCTGCGGCAATACTGGCAGGACCAGCGGCTGGCGTTCTCCGGGACTAACAAGTCCCTGAGCCTGGACGGGCGGCTGGCGGATAACCTCTGGGTCCCGGATACCTTCATACCTAACGCCAAGGAGTCGTTCCTGCACAAGGTTACCGTGGATAACAGGCTGATACGGCTGTATCCGGACGGTAGGATCATATACGGGCTAAGGTGAGTTATACATATATACACAGGTTGCGGTGAGTTATTCGTACATTGTATATACGCGGTGCCGTACAAGAGCTTTGTAGCTATAATTATATACTCACACAACATACAGTATGGTATACGGACTGTGCAGATACGGCTGTATCCAGACGACAGGATCATATACATGTACGGGCTGCGGTAAGTTATACATATATACGGGGTCCCGGACACCTTCATACCCAACGCCAAGGAGTCGTTCCTGCACAAGGTCACGGTGGATAACAGGCTGATACGGCTGTATCCGGACGGCAGGATCATATACGGGCTAAGGTAAGTTATGCATTTATACGGGGTCAGGGGGTATAACAGCTATCTAACAATCGCTTCACACACAACATACACTGATGATACAGGATCATATACGGACGGCAGGATCATATACGGGCTGCGTTAAGTTATATATATATAAAAAATTAAATATATATATATACGGCTGTATCCCGACGGCAGGATCATATACGGGTCATATATGGGTTGCGGTCAGTTGTGTTGAATCTTATGTTGAATCGATGTTTGCTTTAGCAACTGGATATCTGGCCAACTCTTTAGAACACCGACACTGCATATATCCATGTTGAGAAGTGATCTGTATGTGATCCGCATGTCAAACCTCATCAGTACAACAGTCCTCTGCATCTGGGAAGCAGCCTGGCCGGACGTGACCTCCTGTCAGCCACTTTTATCTGCATCCCTGCGATCCTCTGTCCCTTTTGTACCGCGGGGGTCTGAGGAGACGGCCGGTCTCATGGACCACTTAACCTGGGCCGACTCTTGTCTGATCGCGGACCTACTGTCGCCTTTCCGCCCGGACCTGCTTAAGAACACCGACACTACAGGTCTGATGAGACCCGCGCACGAGTGCCGGGTGGTCTCTACACTTCGGCACGGCACTGAGGAGACCGCCCGCCACTTTGCAGGGCACTCGGGCCGACTGGTGTCTGATCGCGGCCCTATTAGCGCCTCTCCGCCCGGACCTGACATATTCTGTCCCCTTTGTATCGCGGGACTGACGAGACCGCCCGGCTTAAAAGCGGTGAGGAGACCGCCCGGCACTTGGGATTGGGACCGAGAATCTAGCGGGTCCAGCTTGCGAGACGGCCCGGCACTTCAGTGCTGTGGAGACCGCCCGCCGGCATTTGGGCCGACTGATGTCTAATCACACTAAGGAGGATCTGGAGGCCCTGACCCCCAGGGGGGAGGAAATGCGCAAAATAATTGGAGGGGAAGAGTGTAGCAGCGAATGGTGACAGAATAAAGAAAAAGATGTCTAAACGCGCCCTATTATCGCCTCCCCGTCCAGACTTTAGCGCATCCGGATCCCCGGCCGGACCAGCCGAAATCCCGTCTCGCGCCGCTAATGAAAAGCCTGCAGCGGAATCGATCTGCGGAGCTAAGCCTCGCGTCTCCTGGGGAGCCGGATTTAATGCGCTCAAGGAAAGCCGGGGAAGCGGGATGATGTCTTTAACTTCGCACAAGACGGCGGGGGAATCACAAGATGCGCTTAAGGCACTTGGGAAAGCATATGACGTCTTCAACTATGCTCAATGCGGCAGAGGATGTCTTTAACAGCGCACAAGATGTCAGAGGAAGCATAAGGCATTTATGGCTGTGCTCAAGACGTTAAAGGAATCAGGAGATGTCTTTAAGTATGACATCGAAAGAAAACGTGCTGCGCATCGCGCCCTAACCTCCTCAAATGTCACTGCGTACAACTTCACACACAGAAATCTTATTAACTCTAGGAACCCTGAAACCTTACTAACTCCACAGAAACCTTTTATTAACTCCAGGGCTTCACAAGTTCGCCCACGTGGGAGTTTAAAACGTACTTAAAACTCCCACGTAAAGTGAAAAGACTAATATTCTGGGTAATACCGTGTAAGAAACGCTCCCCGAGCGTGCAACTTTACACGGAAAAACCTTATTAACTCTAGGCTTCACAATTCCGCCCACGGTGTACATATAAAACGCACATGCAAAACTCCCCAGTATTAAAAGTGCAATGACTAAGATGCGGGTTAATACCGTCTAAGAGACGTTCTCCGAATATGTCGATGTGTATAACTTTACACAATCTATACTAACTCTGGGGCTTCACAATACATAATTCCGCCCACTATAAACATGTAAAACGTACTTAAGACGGTGTGTAATGACTGAGATGTTGGATAATACCGTCTAAGAAACGCCGGCTCATCTCAAACGTCTGCCGGTCCTTTGATCCTGTCATTGCCGAATCTTCCTCTGCACCCCTAAGGCCACAGAAGCTGCCTAGTCATCAGATGTTAATGGGAATTACAAGGCGGTTCTCCTGATGTAGATCTGACAAGCAAGATTTTCCAACCAGACATACTAACACACAGCCACAAGCTCGCGTGTCTCAAGAATATATAAATATATATATACTCCATGAACACAAAAACATTACTAACTCCACAGAAACCTTACATTCAGAATGTTCCTCTGCACCCCAGGGCCACTGCCCAGTCATCAGGTTTAGAAAGTTCCAAGGCGATTCTCCTGGCGTGGATCTAGCTATCTCAGGGTGGTGCATCTGGTAAAAGTTAGATGATATCCCAAGGCACAGCATCTGCCTAGTCATCAGATCTTAATGAGAGTTACAAGACAGTTCTCCTGCCGTGGATCTGGCTATCTCATGTCAAACTCTTCACTAACAGGGTGGTGCATCTGGTAAAAGTTATATGATCATCGTAAGGCCACGGCAGCTGCCTAGTCATCAGGTTTGGAAAGTTACAAGGCGATTCTCCTGGCGTAGATCTCAGGAACAGGATTTTCTGACCAGGCTGACTACAGTCATACTAACCAGAATATATGGGAAGATGCCAGCTTCCTGCTTGACAAAATTACACCAACGTTCATAAGGTCGCGTTATGTGCTGATTTATTGTACATCGGCCATGTATATCTCAACGTCGTTGGCCAAGTCAATTTTTTTGCACTCGCACCAGCCTAACAACAGATTCCTGACCAGCTTCTGGGACCTAACTTCCTGTTTCTGACCTTTTGCGAGGAATCATAAACTACGTGCTTACCTTAAAAAAAGTCCCACACCCAGGTAAATACCTCCGTACACAGAATGATGAACTCTATAAATTCGGTACAACTATTGCGTTAATGATGTTGTTTTCCGAATTCCCACTAACATATTGCTGCCCTGCTGTCTGCAGGATCACGGCGAAGGCAGAGTGCGACATGGACCTGCGGAAGTACCCCATGGACGAACAGAACTGCACCCTGGAGTTCGAGAGTTGTGAGTCGGGGAACATGTTTCCTTCATATGTGCTAGTCTGAACTGGAATTTATTTGCATATGTAGCATTGCTTTGTAAATTACTTTCGAATGGAATTGTTTTTAACTGAGATCTTTAAGCCAGCAGTACCCTAAACAAGGACAGGGGGCGTCACTACCTAAAACCTGTAGATGACTGTCTCTTGTTACGTGATTATCACATCAAGTCATTGACAAGAGAACTCCAAGACGATATCTTAACCGGGTTGAATAGGAGACAGAGCACATCTCGAAAGCCCCCAGTGTAGCTGTTGTGTGTTTCTGTATAAATATTTTGTCAAAACTATCAACCAGTCTACTACTACTACTACTACATTTCAGACGGGTATAACTTCCACGACATGGTGTACCTGTGGCGGCGGGGCAAGTCATCCATCTCCGGTCTCACCACGCTCAAGCTGCAGCAGTTCAACGTCGGGAGCTTCAACGTACACAGCTCCTTCGCGCGATACGAAACAGGTATGTTTTATCAATATACAACAAACAGTAATATTCTATATGTTTAAAGTTAAATTTTTTGGTCCAACACAAAAAGTTCTCTGACCTAGAGCTTTCGACCAGTCACTCTGGTCTTCCTCAGTAGACTGAGCCAGTGAGGCTTGTCACGTGGCTTCTTTGAAGTGTGACGTCAACACTGGTTCAAAATCGAAAATAGTTGGTCCGTTTAATACTGCCGATTCATTCTCCAGTCAGAAACTCTGTGGAAGTTGTCTGATAAACCATGACTGAAACGTAAGCAAGGGAACACTAGCAGACATTACTGGTCGTGTAAAAGGAAATTCCAGTTCCTGGTACACGGTCCACAGTAGAAGGACTTCCAATACAACGTAATAGAACTGTTGCGTACTCTCATCTGTCGAATAAACGTACCGGTACGTTTATTTTTTTTGGCCCGAACGTCCACCCGGTACGTTCTTATTTTGCACGGTACGTTTATTAATTTTTGGAAAATCAGTAATTTTTTTTCGAGTACGCATGAAAAAAAAGACAAATCTTCGACTTGAAGACGTTTATGAACGCGTATTGTAGCGGGAAACTTGTCATTTTTGGGCCTGTTTTCGCCGCATTGAGCATAATTTGTGGCCAATGACCGGGGGATGGCCTCTCAGGTTCCACCCGGTACGTTCTATTTTGGACGGCACGTTTACTAAAATTTTTCAAAATCAGGATATTTGTAACAACATATTACCTCCCTTTTAGATGTAAGTCATATTTAGGAACACGTATTGTGTCGGAAATATGAGCTATGACGGACGTTATAAGTTTTATCCAACGCTACCAGGAAAATCGTCTACCACATGGTGTCGGTTCAATTTTCTAGCATCTTCCCACACTCGCGGTGCAAAAATCATTCGCTTCTAGTAGCAAAGTTACCCATAAAAATAAAGGATATAACTTCCCCTTTCCTGTGGTGTATTTATTTAGGTTGTAAAATGTTGCAAACGCCAGAAATTTGCCGATGAAACGGCGCGTCGTGAGCCGAGCGCCCGGGTTGCGGAAACGCGGCCGGCTCCCGCTCGCACCCTGACTTAGTGCGCTTGCGCATCGCCGTCTTAGACCGCATCAGAATGAAAGTAGCACCATTCGAAAGCGCAGATTACGAGCTTAAAAATGGTGCCAGGAACATCGGAAAAATTTTATTTTCGGGGGGCTAAACGTCCATTTTTAACGATTTGTCGATCTTTTTACATCAATTTGACCACCTAAATGTCATTTTCCCGTTTTGTCACCAGTGTCAAAATGACGGCAAAAAACAGGGCTTTCCGCTGATGTAATCGGTAGTTTTCTCGAATGCACGCCGGCGAAGCGCAACGCTAGATTTACTGATGAAGTCATGGTAAACAGAGCGCTGCCGCGGGAAATACGGCCCGCTCGGGCGATCTTCAGGAACAGCAAATACGTGAATGGAGCGGCACAAATACGCCCTATTTGACGCTATGGAGCAAGAATTTCCAGGTAAAATATGTTTTTTGTGTATTTTGAGAGTTTGTAAACACTGGATGGGGGAGGGGGGCGAGGTCTAAGGAAATTATGTGTGCTTTTATTAATACCAATTTTTTTTTTCTCAAGCCCATGCCAGCAAAATTATGTAGTTCCAATGCAATATGTGTACTTGTAGTACTCATCACTGATTATATTATAGTTTAAGAGTTGTTTATTTCTGTGGTACTTGACATGTAAATTGACACTTGTTTGCCTTGTTCCAAGTTGAAAATACCACTGTGTATTTTTTTTCACTTGTTGAACTTGAGGCACCGTGGGCCCCCGGTTAGGGGTCAGCCGGGGAACCTATGCCCAATTTTTTCAAAATTTTGATGCCATTTTAATTAATAATAAGCTCATTCTTATTGTTACAATAAAAGTAAATGGCATTTTGGAGATATATTTTCACTCATATTTGTTTAGCCATGTACTTAATTTATCAAGCCAGCAAACCAATATTTTGCCCAAGTTCCCTGGACTTGGATATCTACCTACCTACCTACCTTGTCCATCAAAGGACCAGGTCGTCGGGGTGACAGGGTAGTTTTCCTTTGTGCTGCAGCAGTCAGTAGCTCCGGGATTGTCATCCAAATCATTCTCTTCAATGAGCTGACTTCAGTTCAAACTTGAGGATACAGTATATATACACATTGTACTTACCTGCTGTATTTCTTTTTATCGTATCAGGAACCCATTTCTTACAAACCTGGGAAGTGTGGTTACCGTAATGTTGCCATGTGGCACACAACGACAACCATGGCCACCAACTCTGGTACCCAGGAGAGGTTGTAAAGGATGGGGTGGAGACTGTGACTATCAACTTTTTCCACAAAGTTGCAGTTAACTTGAACCTACTATTTCTATTAGAAATAAAATCTTTAGAACTGCCCAGTATATACAGTGTAAGAATTTGATGATTTCAGTACACCAAATAGATGTTAGTGCATGTCAAACATTGTACGCTAGATGATAATGTTTTTATTGACATTGTAAATGCAGTGATAATATTGCAGACAGCTACACTTATGATACATTTATTCAATCAAAACAAACATCTGCCATGTTTCTGCCATGTATTGTGCAAGTGTTGAGTTGTACTCTTGATGCAACATGTAACATCATGGCTCATCAAGCAAGTAATATGTACCGGTATGTGACAGATTCATGCAATCTTACCGTTGACCTTGACCAGTTGACCTTGTAATTAGGGAAATTAACATTCAATTTGATGACATTCTGTGGATGTAACATATATAGGCAGAAACAAACCCTGATTTTCCCGGGGGTACTTTTATTCCAGGTCACAGTATGTTATTGTATTTCCCAACAACATGTGCACATTTGTACTAGAAATGCTCTCTTTGTTGTCCATTTAAATTCCTGATTGCAAATAAAGATTTGTGCATATATTAGTAAGGGCACATTTTAGTAGAAGAGACTGTCTATTTTGGTAATTTTCCGGGGGGTACGTTTATTCCGAGGGGTATGTTTATTAGATTTTGAAGATTTGTCCGGGGGGTACGTTTATTCCGGGGGGTATGTTTATTCGGCAGATGAGAGTAGGAGTAAAAAGTTTACCTTGCAGAGCTCTCACTGACATCCGCCATCTTACTTTACCTCTGAAAAGGTCGTGACCCTGGGAGTAAAGGTCACAGAGGTCACCTTGATAACCTAGATAATGTCGCAGGCAGTGGCTGCCGTCTTAAATTATTGTAGATTGCAGATAGATTATCATAGTGTGGCAGTAAATGGCAACTTGTGAAATAGCATCGTAACTGCAATCTCCAAGCAGATCATACTTTGCCAAGGCTGTATCCATAGGCCAGAAGAGTGGCGAAAGCACACTCCTCTGGAAAATGGATACTACCTTGCCACCGTATGATCTGTTTGGAGATTATCGTAACCGATGTTTTGGTTTTAAAATATTGCAATTCAATATATAGACATTTTATTGCCCAAAATATCTTGATGAAGGCTAGGCATCCAGGTAAACAATACTCATAGGAAATTCAAACTCCACTACTGGATCAATTATTTACGGAGATAATTTCCGGACGTTTACGGTGACTGTTTATTAGTGACGCTGAAGAAGACTGGTGGATGTCACTTGAAAACCTACGGAAATTATCTCCGTAATTTATCCAGTAGTAAAGCTTGGATTTGCTATGAGAATATATCCACTGCCTTCAAAGAAGATTCGAACCCCATAATAACTAGCGTAGTACTAGAAGTTTTTCCAGGCAGTTGTTACCTGTCTCCTGTTACAGTACTGCAATGAGTAGTAGTATACTTGATTGTAAAAGCAATTAGCCTTCAGGCATGATTTTACAAATAAAGTTTCTGTATATATCTTGTTGTTTTCCACTCCAGGGGATTTCCCGAAGATCGTGTTTAGTTTCGAGATCCAGCGTCAGGCGTTTTACTTCATCCTACAGACGTACATCCCGTCCATCCTGCTGGTGGTCCTCTCATGGGTCTCCTTCTGGATCAACCCGGATGCAGTACCGGCGAGAGTCGCACTGGGTCGGTGTTACACACTTTTTCAGGATTCCGTCAATGCACTAGTACTCTCAATGCAAGTCAGAACTTGCCTGATCTTCGTTAAATCAGATATTTTACAGACAAGGCTGTTGTTACTGGTAAATATGTGCTGTTTAAACCCACATGTGTTGTCCAGTGTTGTTTGGAGTTGGGGTGACAACTTTTCAAATACGATGTAGTTTCGGCGAGTCGCATTGGGTCGGTGTTGCACTCATCTTGAAGGTTTCCATCAATACAAAAAGTTGTCTGGCGTTCCGTAAATCAGACATTTGACAGACAAGGCTGTTGCTACTGGTTGTTTACAGGGGAATTACATAGATGCTCCGAATTGTGGGCACTCTATAGCCTCTACCAGGCTTCGGGAGGCGGCTGGAAAGAGTGGAAATCGGCCAAATAGAGAGATAACATGCCGGGGGAGTTGGTCCGCTAGAGAGTACACTTTGTCGCAGCGTGTTATCTCTCTATTTGGCCAAGTTCTACTCTTTCCAACCGTATCCCGAAGTCTGGTAGAGGCTAGGCACTCTAGATCTGCTTACGTCACCAGCCTGTCACCTTTTATGCCAGAGATCGGGTGGAGCTGGGGTAACAATTTTTCAAACGATTCTGGACGGTTCTGGTTACGCATACGAAATATTAAAAACCGTGTCTGAGCGTGGTCTGGATAAAAAGCTGGACGGACTTACATAGATATAAATGAGATGTCCTGCTGATTCTCCTTGCGGTTTGTGTTGGTACTGCAGGCATCACCACGGTGCTGACCATGACCACGCTGATCACAGGCGCGCGCCAGGCGCTGCCCAAGATCTCCTACATCAAGGCCATCGACGTGTACCTGGTCATCTGCTTCCTCTTCTCCTTCGCGGCGCTGCTGGAGTACGCTGTCGTAAACTTCCAGTCGTCACGAATTGCGGCAGCGATCAAGAGGGAAAAGGAGAAGGACAAGGACGGACTGCAGGAAATCAAAGTCGATAAGGTCCAAATAACTGATCAATTAATCTATATTATCATATAGCCGGGTGACGCTGACGAATCAGAAGCCTCATTCCACATTCCTTATGACGCCGTAATGTCACAAATAGAGTTAAAACCGGCTGCGCTCACTCAGTGGCTTTATTCGGTGGTTATAGCAACTGACAAGGCTTTATCACACATATTCACCTCGGGGCGGGTCATTAACCCTTAATTATTACATATATCCACTTGTTAGTAGAATATCTATGTTGCATGCTTAGATTCAGCCCTCCCTTCGGTAAGAGATACAATTGTTTTGCCATTCCATCTGCTTGTGAAGAGTTCTAATAAATAAATTACTAAAGGTCAAGCGTCCGGAAGGTCAACTGGTCTGTACAATCTGATCTGTCGAAAACCACTTTGATAAGACTATTTTCTAATAAAAAGTGTAACTTTGAATATTTCCTGTCCCTCTCAGATGGGTAAGACCTGGGACTCCGGGTGCAACCCCTCTGAGCTCGAGCCGCTCGGCAACGGCGGAGGCAACCTGCAACCTCTCACCGTCTGCAACCAAGTCAGCACCAACAGCAACAAGGCCGCCGAGCTCGGGGACGTTCGGATCAACTCGCTAAACATCGACGACTGTCGGGAAAAGTCGGGAGAAGTCGCCGATGACGACATGAAGAAGTCGACGAGCATCGGAGATCAGATCGCCGTGGTCGTGCGTCGGCTGAGTGACGTCACGCGCATGGTTCAGGTCAGCACCATCGACAACTGCGCCAGATTCGCGTTCCCCGCCATGTTCGCCGTCTTTAACATCGTCTACTTCATGTACTACTGTATGTGAGGGTACCATATGTTCCGGGAACGTGGTCATGTACTACTGTATGTAAGTTCCGGGAATGTGGTCAGTTAAACCTCCTTGGTTCCAGGAACGTGGTCTACTTCATGTACTACTGCATGTGAGGTTCCGGGAAAGTGGTGTACTCCATGTACATGTACTACTCCATGTAAGGGCATTATATGTTACGGGAACATGGTCAGTTCCAGGAACTTGGTCTACTTCATGTGCTACTGTATGTAAGTTTCCGGAAACGTGGTCCACTCTATTCCTGGTCCACTCTATTCCCGGCCATGTTCGCGGTCTTTAACGTGGTCTACTTCATGTACTACTGCATGTAAGATTACAATATGTTACGAGAACGTGGTCAGTTCCAGGAATTTGCAACGTGGTCCAAGTCATGTACTTCTGCATGTAAACAAGTTCCAGGAACGTAGGCAGTTACAGGAATTTGCAACATTGTCCACACCATGTACTAATGCATGTGAGGGTACCACAAGTTCCTGGAATTTGCAACTTGGTCTACTTCATGTACTACTGTATGTGAGGACAACATATTATGTTCCGGGAACATGGTGTACGTCATGCACTACTGCATGTGAGGGTACGGTATGTTCCGGGAATGTGGTCAGTTATATGAACGTGGTCTACTTCATGTACTACTGCATGTGAGGACACCTCAAGTTTCAGGAACATTCTCATTGTACTCAGTTTTGTCTTGTTTGTGACTTCAAATTGAAGGTCTAGATATTAACTTTAAGTCGATATAGGTTTTACTGCTAAGTGCTGAATATTGAATTTAACCAAATATGTAATATACGTATTTCTAAAGAAAAGCACAAAAGGCCTTAGCCTGTTAGCCTTGATGTAGCAGTAAGTGTAAAGTCAAAGTATTATTCCATTTATGGATATTGTGGAATTCGATGTAAATGTATACTAAATCTTACATTTGTATGAACGTCCGTTTGAGCTTATCATTTTATATATACTCTTTATGTCTGTTGTGTACATACATTTTAAGAGTAATGTCTATATCTATAGAAACCTCGTGTTACAACGGCAATAGATATAATCAGATGTGTAGTATACTATAATATAATATAATGTAATGTTTTAGACATCGACATTAGGGCTATAAGACCAATATATATAGCCATTCTAATGCACTGCATAATATATCCACCTTTATATTAGCAAACCTTAAACACACGTAAAGATGCTGTTTAGCATTAAAATTTATCGGAGTTCGTAAAATACATGAAGAAATTAATAAATAAAGTTAAACTGTTCTCCAACTCAAAAACGAAATTAACTCACAAGAAATTCTCGACTGAATCACTCAGTCGTCATCAGCTTTAT
>NW_017804209.1:1885354-1891980 GCF_001625305.1 Branchiostoma belcheri
AAAAACCCAAATTAAACTCACCAGAAATTTTCGACTGAATCGCTCAGGTCTTCATCAGCTTTATGACCCAAGTGCTATGGACACGAACTTTTTAGCCCATGTGTGACGTCAGCACTGGGTCAGTTCGTCTGAAGTTGATACGCCCCCCCCCCCCGTCACAGTTGAGCAAAGGTTGGTATGCCCTGATGTAGATGGCTTCTTCCACAGCACTTGTGTCACAAAGCTGATGGAGACTGAGCGATTCAGCGAAAATTTCTGGTGAGTTAATTTCGTTTTTGAGTTGGAGAACAGTTTAACTTTCTTCATGAAAGATGCTGTTTCTTAACGTAATAGGAAAATAAAGTTTTTACGCACCGTTTAAGGCATGCTTGAAGGTCGGAATTTTGCAGTCATACTTTGGCGATAGACTAGCCGGATCATAAAACGTATCATAAGAATTTCTGTAATTGTTGGTATGAAAAAAAAATTGTTTACATTTGAAAATATTAACTGTATTACTCAGCGTTGTGAACTGTATAGGAATAACATGTTGGTGTAAGTCTTGATGCCTCCTGTGGTTGCTATATTTAGACTGCACATATTCAGTGCTGTAGAAATGCTGAAATACGATACCCGGCGGCCATATTGTTGAAGTGCCTGGTAACTTAAGTCGTGGGCAGACGAGGCGTGCATCATGGTAAGGTGTTCGAAAGTAATTCTGAACAGTAACAAAATTTGTACGAAATGCTTACATGTCTTATGTTTAGTTTGAATATATATTGGACAGATGAATAAGTATACGTAAAATGGATGCAGCATATAGAAAACTGCGGCACGATACCAATAACCCAAATAACCGCGGTGCGAGACCCTGTACGCGATTGGTGTAAGGCATATCATAGAGTCGTACTGAGATGGAAGATGTGGCGAAAATACGTCTTATCTATCTGAAGGAAAGTGTGTGACTTGTACAGGATGTTTTAAAATGTAAGCTGACCTATACTGTATACATACAATGTACTAATAAAAGTTAAAGTTAACACATTGGAGGCCTGCCGTTCTTTATTACTTTTCTTCTAGCAAGCGTGTGTTTGCATAATGCTACAGAGCCAAGGTTATGTTTGTAATCTTGCAGTAAATAAGCTAATAACATGCTCAGATATTCTAAACCATTCAATTTATCTACATTACCTCGTGCAAATGTGTCTTACTCACTCTCGAATTCGCTCACTCTATCACTTTCATCCATCCACTCACTCATTTCATCACCCAATCATCGAAAGCCATGAAAACAATCATTATTTGTGTTCATATTTTGCTTTGATTCTGTTATCTGTACATTTGATTTTCTTTTGTTTATGTATTGTTTATACTCAAACGGTACGTGTCGTATAAGCCCACACGGGCTGGGCGCAGGAAAGCGCGCGACATGAAAATAAAGTTTCATTCGAAAATAAAATTTCATGCATTAATTCATTCGTTCGTTCATTAATTCATTCAATCACAACATATACCATTTTTTTTATTAGTCAGATGTTTATTCCTGTATTCGCCAGTATCCGTAAGTTTGTAAATAGGTGTTCTCTCATCTAGAGAGTTGACCTTTGACCCAGTGTTGACATCACACTTCAAAAAAGTCACGTGACAAGCCTCACTGGGTCAGTCTACTGAGGAAGACCAGAGTGACTGGTCGAAAGCTCTAGGTGAGAGAACGTTTTGTGTTGGATCGAAAGTTTAACTTTAAACATGATAGTAAAAATAAATCCCTGTGCGGTTTATACATGTAATGTACGATGCACGGACCTATACAGGAACCAATGCACCCCTTGCGGCTGATATCTGCAGTGCAGGAATACCTGCGCCTCCTTGCGGGTTATATATGCAGTGCATGATGCATGGACCTGTACACGAATCTCTGCCCCTCCCCCCTAGCGGTTTATATCTGCAGTGCAGAGTGCATGGACCTGTACACAAATCAATGCACCTAGGCTCTACCAGGATTCGGGAGGCGGCTGGAAAGAGTAAAAATCGGCAAAATAGAAAGGAGATAGCATGCCATCTCTCTATTTGGCCGATTTCTACTCTTCTCTTTAAATTCTAGCCGCCTCCCGAAGCTTGGTAGAGGCTATAATGCACCCCTAGCGGTTTATATTTGCAGTGCAGGGTGCATGGACCTGTACACGAATCTCTGCGAGTCGAAGCTCCAGATGTCCGGCCGCTCCACGCGGACTTTCTTCGGCTTCACCTTCCGGACCTTCGGCCTCATGCCCGAATCTGTGAAAAAAATGCACCGTAATCCGTATGCAGTCGCGCAAAATCATCCAACATTGTAATTCGTAATCAGTACATTAGCCATAACGCAAAATTTGTTCGTAATCAGCTCTAAGAATTCAACGTAATTCGTAATCGCCGACGAAAATTTTGCGTAATTTGTAATCACTACCCCCCCCCCTCCCATGCAGGCCCGTATATAAGATGCACGGTATTTCAAGCGATGGTACTGTATAACCCAGAAAATTCTATTGTTGAAACGAAAATTACAAAATTTAGCAAAAAATGCCGTCAGAAACAAAAATTATTATTATTATTAAAACTTATTCCACTGGTACGTCACCAAGAAAAGTTTGGCGGTTCTAGCGCAAGCCGTTTGGCCGCTATCCGACATCAAAGAGGGCGCTTTTATCAATGCACTGTACAAGCCGGTGCTGTACTTAGTGCTGGAACTCCCTGGGACAGGTGATGCGCTTGTCCTCGAAAACCTGCCTTATGCGACCAGGACCACACAAAATTAACCATTAAAACTCACCTGCACTGTACAAGCCGGGCATCATGTGGTACTGTACGTAGTGCTGGAACTCCCTAGGACAGGTGATGCGCTTGTCCTCGGGAACCTTGTGCGGCCATGGCGGCGTTCTCACGTCGGCAGGCGGGCGCCAGGACTGGTTGTGCGGGTACGGGACGTGCGTGCGGGCCTTCTCACGGCGCTCTTTCTTCACAAACTCTGTATACAACGTTGATGAAGGTTAGACATCCAGGTAAACAATAATCATAGGAAATTCAAACTCTACTACTGGATAAATTACGGAGATAATATCCGTATTATCTCCGCAATTTATCCAGTCACTGTAGTAGAGTTTGAATTTCCTATGAGCCTGTAGTACAACATGCAAATCGTAACTCAAAAGGCAAAATACCGTGGCCGACACGTACAACTTTCTGCACTGCTGCTACAATAATGTACCTGCCGGCCACAGTAAAAAAAATATTGGCGTAACGACTGGTTGTGCGGGTACGGGACGTGCGTGCTAGCCTTCTCACGGTGCTCTTTCTTAACAAACTCTGTGGGACAGCAAATAGGAAACCAAAAGACTTAATGAAAGACTAATCTCCAAGCAGATCATACGGTGGCAAGGCAGTATTCATTGACCAGAGGAGTGTCCACTAGTCACTTCTTTGGCCAATAGATACTGCCTTGCCACCGTATGATCTGCTTGGAGATTAATAAAACACAGGGTAAAAGTTTGAGACAAAATACCGGCTACAGTAGAAAAAGTAAATATCGGTGCAACGACGGCAAGTTTCGAGTTCACAACTAGACAAAAACGTTAAAACCAAACAAACAAACTAGAGTCGTATCGGCATAGTTAGCAGTCCTACCTGGTGTGGGGTACATGGCTTCGAACGGGATGAGGGGGTCTCCGTCCTTGTGTGGGATGTGGTGCGGCCATGGCGGCGTGTAGACTTGTGCCGGCGGGCGCCAGGCTCCCGAGTGCCGGGCTTCTACCAGCCGCATGCCGCTCTCTCTGCCCGGTACGGTACGCTCTGCGTGCGGGAAGGTTTGGTTAGTGTACGGGGCGGGGTGTAGACTTGTGCCGGCGGGCGCCAGGCTCCCGAGTGCCGGGCTTCTACCAGCCGCATGCCGCTCTCTCTGCCCGGTACGGAACGCTCTGGAAGGTTAGAAGTTGTGCGTGATTTCAGGTAGGTTTTGGTTTTGGTTATAGTTATGGTTATGGTTATGGCTATTTGAGTACTGCACAGTCACAAGATGTGAGGAGGAGTGGTGTAACCACAGACAGGAAGGTTGAATTGGTGGTCAAAATGGTCTCCCCGCAACAACAACTCTAGAAGATCTTCAATACCTAGTTCAATTACTATCATGAAACTTCATCTGTGTTGGTAGTTACATGTTTGCAATTAAAACTTTCGATCCATCACTAGAAGTTCTCTCACCTAGATCTTTCGACAGGTCACTCAAAAGACCAGAGTGAAGACCTGAGTGACTGGTCCAAAGCTCAAGGTGAGAGACCTTTTTGTGTTGGATCGAAAGTTTGAACTTTAAACATCTAGTTCAATTATTGTTTTTTGAGTCTGAAAATCCGCAATGAGAAACTTACTCTGTTTGTTGATGTCGTGTTTGTTTGTTTGTTTGTGTGAATGATGAGTTGAAACTTACTCTGCTTGCTGATGTCGTGTTTGTTTGTTTGTGTTTGTTTTCTTGTTTGTTTGTTTTGTGTGAGTAGTGAGGAGAAACTTACTGTTGATGTGGTGTTTGTGTGTGTTTTTGTTTGTTTCTTTGTTTGTTTGTTTTTTTGTTTGTTTGTTTGGAGTGGTTAGTGAGCAGAAACTTACTCTGCTTGCTGATGTCGTGTTTGTGTGTGTTTTTGTTTGTTTGTTTGTTTGTTTGTTTTGTGTGAATGATGAGGATAAACTTACTCTGCTTGTTGATGTCGTGTCTGTTTGTTTGTTTATGTGAGTAGTGAGGAGAAACTTACTCTGCTTGCTGATGCCGTGTTTGTTTGTTTGTTTGTTTGTTTGTTTGTTTGTTTGTTTGTTTTGTGAGGAGAAACTTACTATGCTTGTTGATGTCGTGCATCTTCTGCAGCGCGGCGTGGGCCAGCTGCGGCAGCCTGATGACGTCATCAGCCTCCTGCTTCTGTTTTTCCCGCCGTTTTTTCTGCCGCTCCTCCTTCTCCTGCTGCTGCCGCGCATGCTCCTTCTTACGCAGGTTTTCTGGGGAGGGAGGAGGTCATTATGTTTACTGAAGGAAAACGTTGTTTTTTCTCAGTTTCCTCTTCTCCAAGCACTAAACTCTGACCTGGCCAAAGACCTGATTTATTGACGTCTGTCACCATGGTAACTGGTGTTGGGTTACATCATGTTGCAATTTCAAAGTAGGAGGGATTTAGACTCTAGATTCAGACCATGTGCGAAGGTAAATATTATGCATTTGCAATGCAAATGTTATCTTTCTAGTTATTGTTCTCTTTTACACACTATTTTTCGGTTCTTTACCACTAGTAATATAGCCCATCATCTTGCAAGGGCAAAAAAAAATCATATCAATAACCATCAAATCAGATTTAAGCGACCCCAGGCGTACTGACCTTGATAGAGCTCAGGTAACGTCTTGAAGTCTAGTGAAGGATAAGAAGTCTTCCTCTTGGGCTTCTGTGGAGGCGGCGGTTTCTTCGGGACGTCTGGAAGCTCCGTCTTGGTGGGCGGGACACCGCGGGGCTTGTAGCCGGGATCGCCTGTAGAGAGGTAGAGAGACATGTGAGGATGTAGAAAGACTAAGTTTCTGCGGAGGCGGCGGTTTCTTCGGGACGTCTGGCAGCTCCGTCTTGTTGGGCGGGACACCGCGGGGCTTGTAGCCGGGATCGCCTGCGGGGGGGAGGGAGGGAGTTAAACTTTCAGACAACAGTAAATCTTAGCCTCCGTAGCAGGCTTATAGAACTGGGGGTTTGGTGGTCTTCGGCTGTTTTCTGATTAGCCTCCGTAGCAGGCTTATAGAACTGGGGGTTTGCTGGTCTTCGGCTGTTTTCTGATTAACCCAGTTCTAAAAAACGGGGGTAATTCAACCAGGCCCACTATGTTGTCTATATGCAATCAGAAAATAACACATAAAGCTCCCAAAGACCATTAAGATTCCCAAACCCCCCCAGTTTTTTTTTGGCATGGAGGCTAAGTAAATCTGAACTTTGAGGATGGAGAAAGACTAGGTTTCTGAGGAGGAGGCGGTTTCTTCTCACCTGTGAACTTCCTGCCGAACTTGTTTGTTTGTTTGTTTGTTTGTTTGTCTTACCTGTGAATTTCCTGCCGAACTTGTTTGTTTGTTTGTTTGTTTTTTGTTTGTTTCTCACCTGTGAACTTCCTGCCGAACTTGTTGAGGGAGTTCCTTATCGCCAGCTCCTTCTCGTACGACGGGCGGAGTTTCCGGAAGTCGGCCTGCTGCATGAATGGTGCATCCTGGGGCGGCCCGGCCGGAAGCACCTGCACTTCGTACTTACTCCGCCGGAGGTCGCCCTTAGGCTGCGGCTGGTCCGGGGGGCTGGGGGCAGCAAAAAAAGATTTTGTTTCAACATTCCTCGAATAAAAGTAAAATGTAGTGCACTAAATATTTGAACCGCCGGATGTCCAAAATCGAACTATTCCACCCTTTTAACTTTTGCCGACACATACTTGGTATTATGATACCCACACATACCCACATACAGAATGTCAACACAATCCACCCAGGCATTCGCCAGAGTTATTATGTTAACAAAAATAACTGTCATGATAAATCCGACACACACACACACGCACACACACACACACACACACACACACACACACACACACACACACACACACACACACACACACAC